>NC_136483.1:23184377-23204377 GCF_053919585.1 Euprymna scolopes | reverse complement strand
TGTGTACAGTTCTCACACTGACATCAAACTATGCATTTATTGTTTCTATAGATACACGACGGTTCTTATCCATGGACTTCTTTATTTGGCCAATCAACTCTGGTGTTCTGACTTCCTTAGTCCTCACACACCTCTCATCATCCTACACAGACACCCTGCCTTCCTTGAATCTCTTATGCCACTTCAAATCTGATGCTCGATTCATGCAAGATGATCCAAAAGCAGTTTGAAGCATTCCATACGTTTCTGTGGCATTTTTTATCGCATATCAGTCTTCTAAAGTGTTTTCACGTCCAGATTGCATTTTTGAAATTCAGCTGTGACAATCAGGCTTTAGTGGAGTGTATTGCAATTTCTGTTGTAGCTGTTCATTTGAACCTGAAATCATAAAAATTGGTAAGTCATCACATAAGATGTATAGTAAAAACATACTAAATTTTCAAGACTTTAGAAGACAATTTTAAATGCCTTTACAAAAAAAAATATCTGGAAACTTATTTAAGGCACCTATATATATATATATATATATATATATATAAAATCAAGGAAAACCGAAAATTGTTCATCTATTCATCGACGTATCGTTTTTATTCAAAAACTTTTTTCAAAGTGACCGATTTGAACAAAACAAAAGTAAAACTTTGCGAAGACGTGGTGCGTCTATGCAAAGCATTTTTTTTTTTCGAAACAAGCGTAAGTGTTAAAATTTAAAATATTCCGTGCGCTATGAATTGGAATGATTTTTAAAAATTTTTATTTTTTACTAGCAGGTCACCCAGCATTCCCCGGTCGTAAAATATGCATAAATATTATATCTTTATTAATGCTGATTTCTTATTTATTATAAACAGAAATACCGAAGGTAATAAACGTAACGTTAAATTAAAAAAAAAAAAATGAAGTAATAAAAACAGAAAGAAACTGAGATATATTCGGGCAAGTATTGTGTTTTTTCTAAGCAGTTCAAATGTATTTATTCTTAACATAAGGAAGCTGTCATGTTTCATGACCGCACATGCGCAGTCGTGAAACAGTTGACAAATGATAAAAATCCGATGACTCCCTAGTACGAAATTTTCAATTTTAACCTCTTAGTAGCCTTTTTTCCAGATGAAAACGGATTAAAATTTTTTCACATGTTTGAATACCCTATTTACCAAATGTCAAGTCTGCAGATCAAAAATTCGTTCAGTATATAGGTTGAGAGGTATCTTCACACACACATACAAATTCTCACTTTTATAGATATATAGATTATTGATGTTTTTTTTTTTTTTACATGGAGTTCACCACTTATCAAGGCCCAATGGCCACTCAGGGATAAGGGTTATTGTGTGTACAGTAATCAAAGGGATAGTGTAGCAATAGTATTGGAGAATTGGTAAGGTGTCATTACTTAGGGGGGGGGCGGTTCATCAGGAATTTGTTTGTGTTGGACTTGAAGATATCCAGGTTGAAGTCGGGAGGGAAATAGGCAAGCGGAACAGAGTTCCACAGGCGTGCAGTTCTAAGAAAGAAGCTTTGTTCATGGTATCTACGTTTTGATTTAGGCACAGATAGGGGGTGGGGAAAATTATTGATGGTGTTTTCAGCTAGTCGGATGTTTTTTGAGAAAGATTGGCGAGGGGGGGGACCAGAGAATGGAGCTCAGACGAGCACCTGCCATGGAAATAACGATAGAACAATGACAGGCTCGCAACGTCTCTTCTGTGGGAAAGAGGTTGCAGGATAGAGAAAAATGCATCCCCCATCAAACCACGGAGTCTATTTTGTACTCTGTCAAGGCAGGATAGGCTGTTTTTAGCAGCCCCTGCCCAGATGTGGCAGCAGTACTCGATCTTTGGACGTACTTGGCTCTTATATAGATAGAGAATTGCATCATTAGTGAGATGTCTTCTGGAGCGGTAGAAGGATCCCACCATTTTCCCAGCGACCTTGGCCACAGACTTGATGTATGTGTTCCATTTAAGATCAGGTGTAAAGGTCAAACCCAGGAGCTTATCAAAGCTTGGGGCCTCCCTTAGACGAGAGCCATCCATTTCAATTGATGCCAGATGGGGATCAGAGCGTTTATGATGTAGAGATAGGAGCTTGGTCTTAGATACATTAAAGGTAACCAGCCACCTCTTTCCCCACTGTACCACGCGCTCAAGATCAGAGGAGAGAGAATCAGAGAGAACATCATCATTTACGGCCTTTGATGTGTTGCCATAGATGGTCGTGTCATCAGCATAGATGTCAACGAAAGATTTTAGTATGTGTTTTGGGAGATCATTGATGTAGATCAGGAAAAGAGTTGGGCCCAGTATTAATACTGTGGGTCTCTGATTTCTGCCCATTAACAACTACTCTTATGAGCCTATCTGAGAGAAATGACTTGATGATAGAGAAAACATTTCCAGTTATATCGTAGCTGGAAATCTTGTGTAGTAGGCCTTCATGCCAAACCTTATCGAAGGCCTTTGATATGTCGAGCAATATACAACATTTTGTACTTTTGCTATACTGTTTATTTTTGTATTTAACTACAGCAGCACAGAACACTCACCATATTTGATATTCAGAAGCATGAGAATTAACGTCCATAAAGTTACCAAGTGTTTAAATTATGACGGTTTTGTACGACCGTAGTTTTATACAGACACAAACAACTTAGTAACATCCATAATCGTATCAGTTGATATGTAAAGTTTTAGTCGTAAAAATAATAGAAAAATGACTTTTTTGTCATCGAAATATATCAATATTCATCATTGTCTTTATATCTCCCTCGTCAGACCACTGTTAGAGTATTGTATCCGGGTCTCTTTTTTTTTTACATGTATACGTGATATTCAGCATCTGAACTTAGTTCAAAGACTAGCTACTTGAATGGTGCATAGTCTATCGGATTTGTTCTATTAAAGCCAACTCAAAAAGCTTAACTTTTTCTGTATTGTGTGCCGATGATTACGCGGTAATCTGATTTTGGTCTACCATCTCCTCAATGGGCAGCATGATATACTTCGGGACCTATTATTCACTCTTGCACCAGAAAGAAGTCTATGCGAATACTACAAGAAACTATTTCATCTATAATTTCAACTGATCCGAAAAAGGAACGCTTTCTCAATCAGAATCCCTAGACCTTAGAAGTAAAGTAATAAATGCACCAACAACGCAACAATTCAGATGTTGGCCTTCTGTTTCCTATTCTCTATAAATCTCTACCACATTTTCTCTATGTGGCATTGAAGCACGATTATTTTATTTTGTTGCCAAATAAATTGAATTTATTTGCTTTGAATCATACATTTTATTGCATTATTTTCTTTTGTCAAGAATCTGACGTTTTCTGACAGATTGCATTTCCAGTCTCTAAGTTTGACGTTCTTGAAAATTTATTCCATTCAAATTTCACTGCTTAAGATCCTTGTTGATGGCTTGCAGCCAAGTTTTCTTGGACCGTTCAGCTTTCCTCCGGCCTTCCACATTAAGGTCTCTGCATTTTATCGTCTAAAAATCGATCCTTTCAACATGGCCAAATCAACGTAGTTGACTGATTGTTAGTTTATTAAGCGTTGGTATTAGTGGTGGGACGATTCCAATAACTTTCCCGATTCCGATACAATTACCAATTCTGATTCTTTATAAATGTTAAATATTTAACTATAAAGTTGTTAGTTTGTTTCGATTACTGTAAAAACACTTGTTAAATGTGCATATATTTTCTCAAACGTGAAAACACACTGGGGTGGATGATCTATAGATTATAGTTTTACTGACAGTTTAAAATCAATAAATATTGATTATTTTATTATGACTATCATCAGTGAAAAAAATTGTTTTAAACAAAATCAAATAAAAATATAATTAAAGGAATCGTTTTTGGTATTGGAAAATAGGCACAAATTTTTCCGATTCTGATACTGATTAATTGTCCCAACGCTAGTTGGTATATTCAGCCTAGATAGCAAGATAGCAGATCTGATATTCTAGTTTTCATCTGACTTGGCACTAAATATCCATCTACTGATTGCTCTGTCATTTCACTGAAGATAGTCTAGTGAGGACTGTAGGCAAGTCCAACACTCATCTTTATACAGCATCATGCTGTTAACATCTGCTATATAGTTTAGTGATGAGAATGATCAATTACGATGTCGAACGTGTAAGACTGCAACTTACAGCTGAAATTGACGAAATACTTTATCCACAATTCTGCTGAACCTTTACAAACTCTTCTGGAGGTTGAAGATTCTATCCTCAGTGTGCACAATACTCAAAATAAAATTGCAAATTATTTACGATTGCTAACGGAACGAGAGCTTGCTACTCCCATTGATTGAATAGAAGGTTCCATTCGAAATTCTGTGCAGATTCCCGAGTTTAACAAGATACACCTGAAGAAGGTCGGTGGTTACATCGACCGAAACATTATAAGATGACACTCAAGATGAGAACAATAGTTCAAATAATCGAAATGATATGAATAATTAATCGTCATCTACAAAAATTCAGAAACATAAAAGAAGTTTATCACTTCAAGAAAGTCGTTGCCCTACTTCGCTTTAATGCTATGTCAGCAGTCAGGTTCATATTCTGAAAGTTTATAACTACTAGCGTATTCATTTCAAGAAATTGTCAGAGTAAAAAAAAAAAAAAAAATGTTGACGGAATTGTGATGAAGTGGCGTTTAATTTCTTTGCACAAATGTCGAGAAGGAGGGGGGTTCATTTATTAAAGCCAGAAGCCACTCGAGGATAAATGTTAATGAGATGGAATGCTTGTCAGTTGAGAGATGAAAAATGCTATATAAGAGGATTGGAAAAAATTGATGAAATCGATGAAGCCTGAATTACTGTGGGGACGATTCACAACAGAAATCTGTTTGCATTGGATTTAAAGATGGCAAATTGGGCACTCTGCAGGGAAGCAATCCGTAGTAATGTGTTCTGCAGATGCTGTTGCAAATGTTATGTTTATGTAAGTTATGAGATAAATTGCACTTGACACAAAACACACAAAAGAAAAAAAAAGAAAAATCTTTTTTTCCATTAAAATAAAAAATGAGTTGCTGCTGTGGCTTTCTTATAAGGAGGAACCAGAGCTTGTAATTCAGTCAAGCGTCTCCCATGGGAATTTTGATAGAGTAGAGAGAGACTAGCACCGTCTCTTCTTCTGTGAGAAAATAAAAAGTTGATAAGGAAGAGAACAGATCATCCTACACGAGATTCCGGAGATTTGGAACAAAGATTTGAGTGGCACCTCCACAGATGTGACAACAGTATTCAATCTTCGAATGCAGCTGACTTTTACGCAGACAATCTCACTCTTCTGTATATATAAAGTAGTAGCGTTCGTGTGTGTGTCTGTATGTACAATTCTCCTACAACCCACATCACTGGACTGATCATGACCAAACTTGGCATGATGATGATCCCCCACCTGGGGATGGGGCACACCATTTTTCAAGGTTAAGGTCAAGGTCATAGCCTATGTATATATACTCTCCTATAACCATCACCACTGGACCGATCCTGACCAAACCGGGCATGATGATGGTTTCCAACCTAGGGATGGTACACACAATTTTTCAAAGTCAAGGTCAAAAGTTAAAATCGAGACTTTGCTGTACACTCGGGTACTCGCAACACATACAGCAATATCCTGTGTGAAGCGCGGGTATCTCTGCTAGTATATAGATAATCTCACTCTTATATAGATTATCTGACTATTAAAGAGATAATCCCATTCTAATATAATCAGACTCGTATATAAATATTCCACTCTCACGCAAAAAATCCGACTCTTATATAGAAAGTCTGCTGCTAAACGGAATGTGTAAAAATTTAAACAGGGAAGACAATTTTGTTTTTATTTATTTTTAAATTCTTTGAAAAAAAAAAAGCAATATGATTCTCTTTGTCTGCTACTGCTTTTCAATCTTGGGTTGATATTCTTCCATTTTGAATTCTCTTGGGTTTTCAGTTTAGAATATTTTCAGCTGGGTTCATGTTTTATTCAACGTACGTTGCGTTCAGTAAGAGACAAGTGGGAACACAAATTTCTTATAAAAACTCCCAGAAGATATCATCAACGACAGAAGAGGATGCAGGACGATGATACCCTTATTAAAGGGTCCAAGCGTGTGTTAGTATTAGGCCATGTTCTGTAATCGAGCTAATATATAATTAGACTGTCAAAAATTTTATCATTTACAACGCCAAACCAGCTTTGAAACCTAGTAGACGATTTCCTTTTTTCTTCCTTGCAACCGCTTTCCAACAGAGGAGACGTTGCAAGCCTATCTCTGCCCTATCGTTATTTTCATGGCAAATGCTCGACTGAACTCCAATCTATGATACCCCTTTGCCAAACTTTCACAAAAGCACTTGACTAGCTACAACCACTATATACGATTTCCCCCACTCTCTATCTGTGCCTAAATCTAAACATAGATTCCATGAACAAAGCTATTTTCCTAGAACTGCCTGCCTGTTTCGCTGTCCTGTTTCCCGGTTGAATACAACATGGTAGGTTCAAATACATTGCAAACAAGTTCTTGTTGAGCCATCCCTATAAATAATCAAATTCTACTCAATTTACATCATTAACGATTACTACACTACCACCTTACATTCATTAACCCTTATCCTCGAGTGGCCTTCGGGCCTTGATAAATAGTGATTACTAAGAAAAAAAAACAAAAAACCTTTTTATAGAGTTGCATCTACAGAAAGATTATAGATCTGTATTTCATGGTTCAAGAAGTATACACGTCTGAAGATAAAATTAATTCCTTGAACAGAAGTTCAGCATCACTTATATATCATCTTACAAAGATTAAAATCAATGCATAATAACATTAACCATTTATGTCTACAGTCCTAATTTGAATTCGGATCAAAATCCGGGTTTGTATTACTGTACACATAGATTCGAAAAAGTTGTCAAAAAACAAATATATAACAAATAAATATTATCAAAGGCAAGACAAGTTACTTTTCTACCAAACTGGATACATTTTTTTGTGTTTTTATTCAATGTAACATGTTTATTCAGCTCGAAAAACATGCAGTGTTTACCGATGTATTGGAAAATTCAAAATGGCACCCGACACTCTCGTTAACATGGTAAGTTTGGGAAAAGGTGTTATAAATAATAAACTAGACAAAATACTATTAAAAAAACACCGAATATATGTCAACTGATGTCACGGTAACATATATTGAGCGAATTTCTCACAGTATTTTGTCTAGTTTATTATTTATAACATCTTTTCATGAACTTACCGTGTTAAAGAGAGACTCGGGCGCCATCTTGAATTTTCCAATACATCGGTAAACACTGTATGCTTTTCGAGCTGAATAAACATGTTACATTGAATAAAACACGAAAAATATATCCAGTTTGGTAGAAAAGTAACTTATCTTGCCTTTGATAACATTTATTTGTTATATATTTGTTTTTTTGACAACTTTTTCGAATCTATGTGCACATTAATACAAACCCCAAAATCCATTACAAAGCTTTGATTCTAGAAAATATCTAAAATATAAGCATAAAAGAAACTGAAATTCAAAGAATCTTCTGTACTTAGTGTCCAATGGCTAAGAATTAAATTCAATGCAAATCTGAAATATTTTAACTCTTAAATTGAAGATTATACCCATATTATACTCTTCCAAACTCTACAATGCTACAAAACTTTGAAATTTGAGGCATATTTATTAATTGGAAAATTTATCTGCATTCCACTACAAAGATAATTTCAGGCATGGTGTACTTCTAAGGTTTTTGTAAATCTAAATAATTAGGTTGGTGCAAAAATAATGTTTTTTGACGTTCAACTTCCTGTAAAAAAAAAAGAAGACATTTTTGCACCAACCTAATAATTTGCACCAAACTAATACAAACAAAAGTTTAAATACGGTTGTCGTTCCAAAAATAAAACCTCCTATTTTCTTTTCAACTCAAAAAGTAGGAGAGTTACGAAGATGGGAGTGGTATTATTAAAGCGACTAACCTTTTCTGGTCTAGAATCTTTTTTTTTGCATAATCACAACCATTCTCAATGCACTGTTGCCAACAATAAACGATGGCTTTGCATAACTGAGGTCCTGGATCAGTAAGATAATAAAACTAGAGCATCTATTATCATGTTTTAATTTTTGCGATTAGGATTGATTATTTGGATTCTTTAGACTACTGTTCTCATCTTGAGAATTATTTTCTGCAAAGGACCAGTTGTGTAGTGGACAAGGTACTTGGTAAAATTCAGTTGTAAAGTTACACTTTTCTGGAGGTTGAAAATTCAATCCTCAGTGCGGTTGACACTCAAAATACAATTGAGAATTACTTGGACTTCTCCCAAGTCATGGCTGACAGAACAAGAGCATGCTACCGTTGTGCATTAAATAAAAGGTTCAATTCGAAATTCCATGCAGATTCCCGAGTTCGACACCAAGATTACTGAGTTTGATGAAAAGATTCACCTGAAAAAGGTCAGAGGTTACATCAACCGAAACGTTGTGAACTCAAGATGAGGACAGTAGTCCGATGAATTCAAGTAATATAAGCACAACATCTATTGATTCACTTTTTATTTATATATTCTTTAAATATTTTTTTTTCAAAATGGCGTATATAAGCTCGACTTTTAATAAAGAAAGTCGATAAAGATCAAGAAAGATATAAAAAATTATCTTAAAGCAAAAATAGAAAGAAATTCAGTAGAAAATATTTTCAAATACTTTTTTAAAATAAATGTATGCAGAAATTGTTGTGTATAATTTCCTCTTTTCATTTTATATTTATAATATTTTTCTAGTTATTTTGTGTGTCTACACATCTATGTTTCCAAAAACAAAAAATAAATAAAATAAAAAAAATAACCTTTTTATATTTCTTTTTTTCTGTTTTAGTGTCTCTGTTGTAATTTCATGTGCGTGTTGTATGACATCAAATATTTAAAACAAAAAACATAAAAAAGTTGCTGCAATGAATTTCATTTTTCTATCTTGTTGCTGCTCCATATCTAGAAATATCTCTCTCTTTATATCCACTTAGAGATGTTGTTCCCCGGTATTAATTGGAAAGGGCTTCTGTTTTGTCACTATTAATTATTCTGTCATTCCATTATTTTGTGATCCTTTCAAATCGGTTTCTTAGTTTTTCACGCAATCTTGCATCAAGTTAGTTCACCATGAATGCAGAAAACTGACTGAACCAAAATTTTCAAGGAAACTGAATTTTCTTATTTTTGGACATAAAATGCTTCCAACCGGCAATACATTAGATTAAATCCTCCAGAAAAAAAAACAACAAAAACAAAAAAAACAATGCACCTGACAGAATTGTTTTAAAATGTAATATGGGAGGCTCAGAGAATTTCTACATAAATTCTTGAATTTGTGACAGACACATGGACATTAAGAATATACCTCCTTTTCAAAAACTCAATCAGAAAACCAATGAATGTATATCGAAGAAAATGGCCGAAACCTTAGAGGAAAACCTCCAATCTGCAGTGGAATGGGGACGAAATTGGATGGTAACATTTAATGCTGCCACGACCAAGTTTCTCTCTTTTAATAATTACAAGAAATCTTTCAACCACTGATTGCCAGGACTGATGATACGCTATCTGAATGTATTGTGTTCAAACTCGTAAGCTTAACGTTCACAAGCAATGCGAATTGGAACAAATACATTGAGGATATTGGCAAGGCTACTGCAAATAAGGTAAGCTTTTTCTACCATGTTAAAAGGTTACACAAACTTGAGGGCATTCTGTACTTCTACAAAGCCACCATTTGCCGATATATGGGATGTTGTTGTTGCGTCTGGGCTGGTGCATCTACCACTAGTCTATTCCTCTTAGGCAGGGTTAAAAAAAAGAGTCCCCAACGTAATAAATCAACCCAACTTTTGTCCTATCGCTGAAATGTTGTATCCATGTGTCAATTTTACAAATATTTTAATGGAATGTGCTCCAATGAACTCAAAGCACTTGTACCTTCGAGATAAATATCCCTGATTTATCTGAAAAGCAGAAAAATCCAACTCTCATACTGTAGAGATCCCTAGGTGTAGGAAAACTTTTATTCAAATAGTTTCTTCCCACGATCTGCTAGTCTTGGGAAGTCCCTCCCAGATTCCTGCTTCAATGATTTTACTGACATGTAGAAGTTCAAGTTTGCTTTGGGTGAAATAACGATTAAAAGAAAGTAAAGCAATAATTACTGAATTAAATTTTGTTGAATAGGCCGGAAGTAGTTTTCATATGTCTCCCATATGCATGTTAGTGTCTTGATCACGAAAATGACAGCCGAAATTATCAAGCGATCTTCACATGCATTGTGTAAAACATGGTCCACTCTCTCTCCATCAGGTAAGTGATGATTTTATAGATTCACGAGTTTTGCAAGGTGACAAGATCGCAGGTGTTATACCAGAGGTTTACTTCTCATAAGCTCATGAGAAAATGAGTATTGGGGCAAATTTATTGCTTTGGGAATCAGAGTCAAAGCATACTGTCAACAACCTGTTTCCATCGTGCAATTTTTTTTTTTTTTTCATATTTTGTTATTCCATTATTCAGTTATTCTGTTATTCTATTATTCTTTTTTTTCAAAATTGCTTCCTTAGCTTTTCACGCAAAGTTTTTGGTAAAGGAGATAAAAAGATTATACAAATATTTAAAAAAAATGTAATTTGTGTTTCATTAAAATCTAACCGGAATAATGATTAATGGTTATTTACACACAATAACTAATGATGATCACAAAGAAAACTTGGGGTTTGTTTTACTTTACGAGCACTAAAAAAACAGCCCCAACAAACGTTAGTTTACCTTGTTTTTATTTATGCATACATAAATGTGCACTCACTGATATGTGAGTCGTTGAGTCTTTTCCCCACTCACCACCCCGGCCCCAAAGGGCACAGGGTGGTTTATAGGGAATACGTTCTTGGGTCGACCACTCTTTCTCTCATATATATAAATAGATATATAAACCTTTGAGGGGGTACAGAATTTTATAATGGCTATATACAAATCAAATTTATTCAACATAATGAATTAGAAAGACTAAAATGAAAAGACTAGCAAACCGGTTTCGAACCTCACTGTCTCCCCGCTTTATAGAAGCTTTTAACTTCGTACTGACTTATTACTTTCACATGTACGGGTTACTACTTTGGAATTGGAAAGATTTCTATTAATTAAAAATTCTTGGAGTTAACACGTTCATGTAAAAATTTGTTAGGTTTAGGAAGTGACGAAGAGAATGTATCGAAACGAATTGAAGAAAGAAAGAGGGTAAGCCATTAGAGCCATTTGTGTTTTAGCATTCGCCCGCTTCGCATTTCAATATCAATCTACCATAGTTTCAACAACTTTCGTTTCAATGAAGAAAGAAACTGTGGAATTTCATCGTCTATGATTTTATTTTCTTATTTCTCATGACCATAAAAAGCAAACAATCACGAAAGGAGAAAGATTTACTTGGACCAATTTATTTTGTTTTAAAAGAATCGAATTCGATCTTTGCACATGTCCTTTTCATAACGATGAGTGCAGACTCGCGAAAGCCGTCTGATTAATAATGGTGCGTTCATATTTTTAATGCCCATAAACCAATTCCACACACACAGCGTCTCATTCGTTATGAATGAAAATCAGCCAAGTATTTCCAACAGTCTGACAAAGTGGTTTCATTTACGAGTTATGATGAATGAATTGAGCAGAAAATAATAAGTGGGAAAGATGACCACAGACCTCAGCCTAATAGCACTTTCTGGCCTCTCTCTTTCCCCCCCACACACACACACATATATATATATATATATATATATATATATATATATATATATATATATATATATATATATATATTTAGACAATATTATTGAATGGCACGGAATTATTCTGTTGTACAATTTTCCTTTTTATCTTCTCCAATCTCCGAATAGTCCTTTTTGTGTTCTTCTCAAAATTGTATATGTTGGATCCATAATCGCGAGCGCTTTCGACAGAAGTATTTCTATCATCCTCAGATGAGGATGATAGAAGTACTTCTGTCGTAAAAAGTAATTTGACCCTAATTTTGACCCCTTAACATTTATTGTTTTGGGCTCAAATCAAATTAAAATGTCTGACCCATATCCAAGTAACCTACATCTAAAATTTCAAGTGTTTAGACCCAAAACTGGCGGAGTAGTTTTGTAGAATCTGCAAAGGTCAACTCTTTTAACTTTGACCTCTTGGCAGTTAAATTATGTGACTTTTACTATATTTTTTTTTTTCGCCCAATATGTACTCATAGAACTTAATTGCTTAACATTTAAAATTTCGTGCTAATTCCTGGTAAACTAGAGTTTGAATGCTAATCCATGAAGTCAAGGATGTTTTTGTGACTGGGGTTGCATCTGGCAATAATTAATACTTCTGACATTGATGAGAACGTAATGTCAAAACAAAAGTATCTGACTTTTTCAATTTCCACAAACAGTGCTCAACTTCAAGAAGTATTTTTTTTATTTCTGAAAGGGGTGACAATAGTTATAATCTTCTCTTCTTCTATCTATCTATCTTCTATATAAATAAAATGAACTCATTTTTTCGCGTCTGATTTTGACCTTAATAGGATTAAAAATCAAGATATTTCATGCAAATATAATATGCACAAACGGCAGAACAATATCTGAGGTGTGTTATAGGCTTATTATTTCTCAAATTCCTCGATAATCTTAGATTTCTATACTTTTTCTGCTGAGAAGTCACGGCCAAAATCGGTTAAGATCAATGGAAGTGGTAAAATATTTTCTCTCTAATAAATTCCTCCTCCCCCTGCCACCACTTAACACCGTTTGGGGATCGTTCACAAGGAACAGTTGAGAAGAGAACACCGGTTTGGCTTCGTAGTTCTTTCATGTGAAGTTATTTAAAATCACTAAACTAAGCTGCAGTGCTCTGTGGCGTAGTGGTTAGCGTGCTGGACAATTCACATTATATTTTCACGTCCGCGCCGACCTACCGTAGTCGTTTTTTTTTTTTTTTTTCCCCTAAACAACTGGAATGGACTTTTCTTGGTGGCCGAACTGTTAACGTTGCAGATGTTTTTTTTTTTTTTTTTTTTTTTTCACACTTTATTTTCCTACTTTTACTCATGACTCCGGGTTTGATCCTTCCTACTTACCTACCATAACATTTTTTAAAACTCCCCCCCCCCGTCCCGGAAACAAACACTCGGGCAACGCCGGGTACCCCCGCTAGTTTATAAATAATTACTAGTGTTTCATGCTTACGCGATCATCAGTGCAGGAGATGACGATCAACGATGAGCGAAGGATTCGAACCCCATCCCGAACGACTATTAGTACAAAAGAATAATGAGTTCACATGTACTGAACGAATATATATATATATATATATATATATATATATATATATAATATGTATACATAATGTATTTCTGCAGACGTGTTTGAGAGAGAGAGAGAACTACCCGTCTAATTTTCATTTCTTAGTCTAGTAGTTAATTACATAGCCGGTTGGACACTACTCTCTCATCTCCATCTACACCCCCTCTGCAACTCCCACCCACGCCATGCACCTCCCCCTCCACAGACCATGAAACTCATCTTCTTCCTTCTCTCTTTCCCCCACCCCCACTCGCCCTCATCTTTACGTACCCTCCAGCATCCTGTCACTCAAATCTGTATTGCCTCACTTGATTGGGCGGTTGCCACCACGGCTCCTCACAACCCACCTAGAACTTATTGATTACACTGTCGATTCCAAGGTATTTATATCGTTTGCCTAGCACCTAGACTGACCACCAAACGCGAGTGGGACTTCTTCAAATAAAGTCGATTTCTGCTAGTTAACTTTTTTTTTTTTTTTTTTTTTTTTTAGGTGATAATAAAGAAATTTACTTCATCTCTCTTTTTTTTTTTTTTTTTATAACATTTTCACCCCAAACAAGGCACATCGCCACTTTGATGTAGGGGGCTACTATCAGGCACATAAGCTACAGGGGTACTATGTAGGGAGTTGGGCAGCAAGATGTCGGTTCACGTTACACTTGAACTTCTGCATGTCAGTACAGTTGAGGAAGCAGGGTTCCGGAAGGGAGTTCCAAAGTCTAGCGGTTCTGGGGAAGAAACTACTGGAGTAGAAGGCTCTCTTACATCTAGGGATTTCTACTGTGAAGGGGTGGGATTTAGCTGCTTGTCGGGTCTGTCAGGGGGTCTTTACGTCGAGGGGGTACAAGTGCTTGCAGTTTGTCAGAGCATTCACCGTGGAAGTACTTGTAGAACAGGCAGAGGGATGCAACATTTCGTCGATGGGACAAAGGCTGAAGCTTAGATGACAGTTCAGGGCCTATAGGTTGGCGACTCTCTTTTGGCCCTTGTCCAGGAGCGAGAGACTAGTAGCAGATGCACCAGCCCAAATATGACAACAATACTCCATACATGGGCGAATGGTGGCCTTATAGAGGTACAGGATACTTTCAGGCGTTAGTATCTCTTTTATGGAATATCAGACTTTTGGGGGTTATTTATTGAGAAAACAAGCAGAGTTTTTTCCTATGTGGAATACAATACCGTGGCACTGCTTCCCGTCATCTTTGAATCTAATGTGAACAGTCCTCTTAGATGACCTAGCCCTACCAAAGTTCCACCATTACTGATCATGTTGTTTCATTATCTACCAAACACTTAACACTTGTCCTATCATATCTTTGCCTCAAAAGAAGGGATCAGCTAACATGACCACTGAACCACTTGAACAACGAGTCATCCACACAGAGGAAGCTGAAATTATACAAAGCTTTACAGCAAATTTTTGTTCACGCTACCAGACCGATTTACACCGGTAATTTTCGAAAATATATATATATTTTTTTTTTTTTACAAGGTGGTCACCACTTATCAAGGCCCGGAAGCCACTCAGGGATAAGGGTTATTGCAAGTACAGTACGTTAGTGTGGGGATTTAATAAAAGTGTCTACTTAAGGGGGCGGTTCATCAGGAATTTGTTTATGTTGGACTTGAAGACATCCAGGTTGTAGTCAGGTGGGAAGCAGGCAGACAGAACAGAGTTCCACAGGCATGCAGTTCTAAGAAAGAAGCTTTGTTCATGGAATCTACGTTTTGATTTAGGCGTAGATAAAGAATGGGGAAAATTTTTGAAAGTGGTTTCAGCTAGACGGGTATTTTTCATAAAAGATTGGCGAGGGGGGACCAGAGATTGGAGCTCAGACGAGCACCTGCCATGGAAATAACGAAATAACGATAAAACAAAGATAAAGGATAGGCTCGCAATGTCTCTCCTGTGGGAGAGAGGTTGCAGGGAAGAGAAAAGGGCATCCCCCACTAAGCCACGAAGTCTATTTTGTACTCTGTCAAGGCAGGATAGGTTGTTTTTAGCAGCTCCTGCCCAGATATGGCAGCAGTATTCCATCCTTGGACGTACTTGGCTTTTATATAGATAGAGAATTGCATCAGTAGTGAGATATTTTCTGGCACGGTAGAAGGATCCCACCATCTTTCCAGCGACCTTGGCAACAGACTTGATGTACGTGTTCCATTTCAGATCAGGAGTAAAGGTCAAGCCCAGAAGCTTGTCAAAACATGGGGCTTCTCCTAGACGAGAGCCATCCATCACAATTGATGCCAGATGGGGATCAGAGCGTTGATCATATAAGGATAGGAGTTTGGTTTTAGATGCATTAAAGGTAACCAGCCACGTCTTCCCCCACTGAACCACGCGCTCGAGATCAGAGGAGAGAGAAAATACTATATACCGAGTTACTACTGAACCGGTACTTTTCCGACCACATGTTTTTTTGTTGTCAGGGAACTAAAAATAGCTATCACATACCAATAATTTCCCTCACTCTTTATCTTTGACTAAATAAAAATGTAGATTCCATGAACAAAGCTTCTTTCTTAGAACTGCACACCTGTGGAACTCTCTCCCGTTTGTCTGTTTCCCTCCTGACTACAACCTGGATGTCTTCAACTTAACATAAACAAATTCCTGCTAAACCGCCCCCTTAAGTAATCCAATTTATCAAATCTCCAATACTAACGATTACTACGATATTATCCCACTGATTAGTGTACACACAATAACCCTTATCCTCGAGTGGTCTCCAGGCCTTGATAAGTGGTGACACCATGTAAAAAAAAAAACCGCACCTCTGTGCTGTGTGCATGGAGAACCACCTGAGATACAACAGACAGCACTCTGGAGTATCTTACAAAAATAACCCCCAAAAGAAGATGAAGACAAGGTTCTGGTGTACCCACTGCAGAAAGTACCTGTGCATCAAGGAGGGCTCCACCTGTTGAATAGACTAGCACACAAAGGCTGAATACTGGCGGTAGATGAAAGACAAAAAATTTCTTACGCGTTGAATTTTTTTTTTTACAATTTTGTCCAGAAGGCCAGGCACAGGGGCAAATTAGGTTTGGTTGATCAGGTCTGGTGGGGTTAAAATCCATGTGACTTCTTTGTTTTTAGAACTTATCAGTGTCGTAGATGAATTACAAGATAACTCCCCCCCCCCCATTTTCGAGCCTTTTTTATTATTTGAGGGGGAGGTTCAGTTAAACAAAAACGTTGTTCCATAAGAGTTTACAGATGATTATTAACATAATAACATAATAATAAAATAATGATAATAGCAAAAAAGAAAAAAAATCAAACAAAATTTGAAAAATAAGTGATGATGATGATGATGACGTAAGATTAACATGTTCATTTGAATTTCACTAATATTATAGACTTACAAAACCTGTGGAAATTCCACGGCAGTTGAACATTTTTAAAACACATTATAAATTACATGAATAAAAAATAAAAAAACAAATAATCACGAATTTAAAACAATTTCTTTTTTAACCTAAAAAGAATTAAAAAAATTATTTTGTTTTCAATGAAAATTCAACACATTGTTTTCTTTGTCTTTTTTTAATATTTTTTATATAAATTATAAAGGAATGCCAATTTACTTGCACATTTTATTTTTTTTTTTATTTTAAAAAGAATCTATAATGCAAAAAAGAACAAAAAAAACTAACAGCCGCCACAGAACATGACTTTTTTAATTATAAAATAAAATAGGCAATTTGAAACCGTAAACAGACATTCATGTATTTTTTTTTGTTTGTTTTAAAAAATTTTGGAGAGGAAATGGTTTTAATAAATTTAACAGATAAAGAGCAACTATAAAGGGAGGTAATTCATTTCTCATTAATTAATGTTTGTGATGATAATGGTTTTTGTGACACTGGACGTACGGACAAGTAAATTAATATTTAGATAATAATAATAATAATAATAATAATAATAATAATAATAATAATAATAATAATAATAAAGACAGTCAAGATAATACCAATAATTATAGGAGACCTTAGGAAAATCTCGAAAAACTTTGAAAAAAATGTGAGAAATTGGAATCTGAAGGCTGAGAAGATACAATGGATACCAATAATGAAAACAGCTAATATCTTAAGGCAAATCCTAGACTGCACAAACTAAATCACATAAACTGTGAACACTAACGTTAATACTGCAATAAAAAATAAACTAAAAAACAGAAAGAATATGATCACAAGAAATCAAGAAAACCAAAACCGAAAAACGTTAAGTTAACTATGCACCCCTGCCTAAAAAAAAAAAAATAATAATGTCTACATCAGATGACGCCACGTTAAAGAGTTGTAAAGTGTCCGGGTGGACTCCAGGAGGAAAAGCACTTACCAGACCTCCACTGGAAAAGTGGGTCTTAAAGAGACTTTTGCCACCCAAACCTCAGGAAATATTAATGGACATTAACAATGAAAAATCAAAGGTAAGCGGCTGTTGCAATGACCAGTAATCATTTGTGATGATTATCAAAAGAGGTGGGCAGCACTGAAAATCTTGGGAGATTTATTGTCACTCAAACTCCAGTGAACACCGCCAGTGAGTTGAAAATGGAGATACGACAAAGTCGCTCAGGTATTACACTAGAATATATATGTAAATTTTATGAATTGGATCACAATGAGAAGTGATATGAGCATAAGCCAGAAGTGGAATAGTAGAACGACACTGTTAAATTTCTTTTAGACGTGCGCATTCAAGTTGATAAGGTTCTCGAACATACCAAACATGACTTAATCTTTGTAAACGAAAACGCGAGAACTTGCTTAATCATTGACATAGCTTGCCTTTTCGATATAAGAGTGAAAGAGATAAAATAGGAAAAAACAAATAGATATCAAGCTTTAAAATTGGAATTAGTTAGAACATGGAAATATAAAAAAGTTAAGGTCATTTCCATTCGTAAATGGAACACTTGGAACCAGGATTAAAACCACCATTAATGGCTTAATCAGTTCGACGAGACAATTTCTGTTCCAATTTTGCAACATAAATTCCCGTTAGGAACAGCAAAAGTGCTAAGGTTAAGTCTGTATGTTTAAAATCAAAGAAATTGACATGGTGTTAAAAAAACTATATCCAACTAATGTAGATACATTTGGGAATACTAGGAAATTATTGTAATCATTAAGAAAATCAATAAAATACCAATAGTTGTAAGAGCACTAGGAACAGTCCCAAAGAACGTGAAAAAAACAAACAACAAAAAAAAAACAAAAAAAACAGGAGAAATTGGAATCAATGGGAAGACTGGGACTGCACAGAAGATGGCAATGGTAAAAAATGCTGAAATCTAAAGGAAAACCCTCGACTACGGAAACGAGGTACAAACACTAACCAGCAATATAAAAACCGCAACAAAAGTAAAACAAAAATATAGAGGAACTCAACATGAAATCAAAAAAACTGAAACTGCAAAGTTCTAAGTTAAATATGCCCCCCACCAATTACCCCCCCCCCCCAAAATGATATTGTTGGCATACACTGTCACCACACCAAATAGTTGTGAAAGGTTAAAGTGGATAAAAAAATAGAGAAGAGAAAGCACTAACCAGACCTCTACTGGATGAATGCGTAGAGGACTAGTACCTTAGGAAGGTTTGTTGTCACCCAAATTCTAATGAAAGCCAATGGTCATTTCCAGCATGAAATCTATAGCAAGCAGCTGTTGCGATAACACAAAGTCATTTGCAAAGCTTATCGAAAGAGGTTGAGCACACTGGAAATCTGGAGAGACTTGTTGTCACTTAGACTTCAGAGAGCACTACCGGTTGTTGCTAGTGAATAATCTCTGATGATGACCTGTTTAAGAACTATTGCGTATAAATAATAGCAACAACTAGCTATACCTATCAAAGATTGCGTGGGAGTTTTTTTTCTGCTTTATTGTTGTTTTTTTTTTGCCTTTTTTATTTGACTCATCATCTTTCGCATTCCTCTTGATTTCTTTGGAGAAGATATTTACATTTTTGACAAGATAATTTCAATGAAGGAATGTATTTGTAAAAAAAGTTTGTTTAGCATTAAAATCGATAGAAAATCGAACGAAATGTTAGATTTTTAAAACTTCTAAATATACAAAACTAGTTGTATCATCTGGCGTTGCCAGTGAGTCTTTTAAAGTTTTTTTTTTTTTATTTTACATAATTATTTTTTAAATAAGATTTTCAAAGTTAAATTTATTTATTCACGGTATTCTTGAGTCACCAAACTAAAAGCATTAAAAACTGCTATGCTTTTTTTTTTCGGTTTAGAGCATATCAACCCTTTTCCGGTTACTTAATGCTGAATCCTATAAATTTGGAAAAAAGTTTTATGCATCAAGTTCTTTATATCTGTAAAAGTTTTATAAATTTAAATAAATAAAAATAAAAATATCAAATAATAAACGAAGTATTTAAAAACCTTAAGTGTTGGTGGCTTCACTCTTTTAATATACATTTTTCTCTTGTTGGAACCACTGTATCATATATATATATATATATATATATATATATATATATATATATATATATATATATATATATATATATATATATATTAAGAACACTGCACGTAGTGTCATAATTAA
>NC_136483.1:23106877-23176877 GCF_053919585.1 Euprymna scolopes | reverse complement strand
CTTTTTCGAATCTATGTATGCAGTAATACAAACACGTTTTTCGAGCTGAATAAATATGTTACATTGAATAAAAACACGAAAAATATATCCAGTTTGGTAGAAAAGTAACTTATCTTGCCTGTAATAACATTTATTTGTTATATATTTGTTTTTTGACAACTTTTTCGAATTTATGTGTACAGTAATACAAACCCGAAATGAAAAGACCACGAGTGAACGCGCGTTTTATATAAAAATAAGTATTTATAAATTTTATTTTTCTAGCTTTAAAAAAAAGTTTTAAAATTTTATCAGCCGGCATAATTTATTTTTAAATATTGAAAAATTTCAGGAAAATTAATTTTTGCTAGATTTTCAAAACATTGTTTTCGTGTTGTGTGTACGTGTCTGCGGCTAGCACCAGAATGGCGGCCGTGATGTCGTAGGTTTGATTGTTAGATTGTGTAAGTTTCGTATTTTTTTAATTTGTAAATAACAAGTTATGAAAAAATTAAGCCCTTCCAAGATGGACAATAAATAAAGCCATAATATTTTATGGTAAAGGTAAGAGCGTAGGAACCATAGTTTTTTAGGAGATGTGATTATTGGATTAACCAATCAGAAATCGTCTGTGGCACACACATCTCTGTTTTTATAGATATATAGATAGATAGATAGATTATAACGTCAATACGCTATTGATTGTTATATTATAACCAAAGCATACCAGTGATTTTAAAAGTTTTAAAAAGTATATGACTTAGGTACCATCAGCTAGAATCGAAACCAAAATGCATAGCCCTTCAACCTTATTTGTTACCGTCTGGCCTAAATCTACATAAATACAAAAACTTTAAAAAAAATAACGCTGTTAAAGATACACACGTTTATTTGCATATGCATAATAGAACACTTTAAATCGACTTACCCTATAAAGTTCTAATTTTATCAATTTTGAACCTTTATGAGCTATTTTTGCTACCTAAAAACCACATCGAATTTATTTCACATATCCCCTATATATCAAATCTTAAATCTGTAGCCCAGAAATTGATAGAATAGTTTGGTAGAGACCTTTCAGACAGACAATGTCGCTATATATATATTTATTTATTATTTTTAAAAACAGTAATCTACAGACACGCGTGTTTCAGATGTCCTACCTCTTTTCAGCGAAGCTTGACTGTTGTTAGGATTCAAACCCCGGACCTTATGTATTTCAGTCCAGCGCCCTAACCCCATTACGTTATAGACAATTTACTGTTTAGTTTTTTATCGTTTATCTGTTGACGTAGTTTTTGTTGTTGATTTTTTAAACGATATTAAGGTTAAGGGCTCCGCCTCAGACCTCCGGTGTTTTCCCTAGAAAGTCGTACATTTATTTATTTATTTATTATTTTTAAAAACAGTAATCTACGGACATGCGTGTTTCGGAGTCTTACCCCTCTTCAGCGTAGCTTGACTATTATATATATATATATATATATATATATATATATATATATATATATATATATATATATATATATATATAAAGTCCACTGTTTAAAGCACTGTTGATATGGAATACAAAATTAAAAAATTTAACGGTTTAAAACCAGACACGTGCAGAATCTCTTTCAATAAAAAGACATATTTATATATATTAAAATTTAATTTGATATTTCGATTCATAACAAAATCTCCATCAGGAAATATATTTCTTTCTTTTTTTTTTTAGCACTATGACGATGGTAATGCTTGGAACGTTTTCCTTCAGATGTTGGTGAAGTTTAATGGTTTAAATGTCCGATAACGTAGAAAACGCCGGTCTATCATGTATTTGTTAAGTAATAAAAACTCTAATGTTTAAAGCACTATTGATATGGAAAATGCAAAAACTGAACAATTTCCAGACAATTGCAGAATCTTATTTAGTAAATAAACATATTCATTTATTAAAATTAAATTCGATATTTCGATTCATAACAGAATGTTCAAAGAGATTCTGCACTTGTCTGGTCTTTAAACCGTTCAATTTTTAAATTTTGCATATATATATATATATATATATATATATATATATATATATATATATATATATATATATATACATACAGAATTATGATTTTGTTTTTAGGATAAATAAATAAAAGAAGGCAAACTGGAAGAAGACAAAAAATGAATGCGATTACAAAAAGTAAAAGAAAGAAATTTTAAAGTAAGAAAATATGTTTGGATAGTTGGTTATTTTGTTTTATGGCGTATCAACTATTTTGGGGTGATTTAATGCCAAATATAATAATTTAAGAAAAAAGTTTTATGCTTCAAATTGTTATCAAATATTTATTCATAGTGTTTGGTTTGGTTATTTTGTTTTACGGCATATCAACTCTTTTGGAGTTCATCTATTTTGGCAAAACATCTCATGCTTCAAGTTTGTTTATATCATCAAATATTTATGTTTAGTTTGTTTTGTAGAGAACATTGTCATTTTTGCTTTTGCCTTTGCAGAACATGACTGAGTTTTGCAAAGGGAAACCAAAAAGAAACAGTAGCATCAATGTTTGGTGCATTTAGTAAAGAAACGATACCTTCAGACAACCTGATCTGATAGAATCAGAAAAAAGGAATGAGAGTAGAAAAGGAGAAATCTGAAAGAACTACAAAAAAAAGAGTTTAAATGATCAAATAATTGAAAGAAAATACAAAAAAGAATGAAAGAAAGAAAAAAGAAAGAAAGGAATGAGCTAGATTTTTCATATTCACTATCAATCATCAGTATGACTTAACTGTACTACTGGCCGAAAGATTCGAAACCAGGCTTGATAAATAAAAAATATCTGTTTATTAAAACTAATTATCGAGTCCTGCACTTTGAGAGAAGTATAATAAAACTTCAATATTTCTCTCCCTAGGATTGATAAACACTGTCTTACTTTATATATATATATATATATATATATATATATATATATATATATATATATATATATATATATTCAAGCAAATATTATTAAATGCAACGGAGGACCTTCTTTGCTTTACGATTCTTTTTCTTTTAATTTTTCGATTTTCTGTATAATCTTTTTTATATCAAAATCAAAAATATAAATAAAAGTTCCATAGTTGTTGCTATCACTAACGCTCTAGATTCGTCCACGAATTATCTTCAGGTGTTGAAGTAAAAGTGCGACGGAGTGAAAATGAGAATTAAAAGTGAAAACTAAAATATATCGTAAACGGCGTTAGGTGACGATAAGTTGAAATATATAGAGTCGATGAAAAATCGATTAAAATTATAGGTCGATTAAAAATTCGAGTATTTAAATCAGCAAGCTCGTTGACACTGTTAACAAAGTCCGTCCACTGCGAACTACGCAAGACATTTTAGAATGTTTCTGCTTTTCTCGAATATATATATATATTATATATATATTCGAGAAAAGCAATAACGTTCTAAAATGCTCCCTATCTTGGGCTGAGCATGTTGGGAAGTGATATACAAACTGCTATAAGTGTATTAAGCGATGTTCTTTGTGTAACCAAATCGAACTTGGCATTTGTACGATGTCAAAACATCGTTAATTTACTACCCGCACAGCTGCAGCCGAATAGCGTAATGGTGAGGAGCCTTGACTGTCGTTTGTGCAGTCGGGTTTCGATCCTGGCTTGAGGTAGTTGCCCGTCTAGCCGCACTGATGAGCCGTGATACATCGAAACAGTACCGTATGTGGATGACTATATATATATATATATATATATATATATATATATATATATATATATATATCCCTCTATCTATTTGGCTATCTTCCTCTATTTATCTATTTTTCTATCTATCTATCTATCTATCTATTTGTATATCTCTATCTATACATCTATCTATCTACTCATATATATATGGGAACACACATTTAAGATAGTACATTATATTTTACATGAATTTATTGTTCGACATGATACTCAAATAAGATATATTAAAAGTTTTTTTTAATTCGCAGAGTTTCAAAGAAATACGTTCTTCCCATCAGAGGAGATATATTAGGAAATGAATATTATAGCGAAACTATGAATTTGTTGGTACTGGCATAACAGCATTATATGAAAACTAGTCATGAATACAAGAAAAAGGTTTTGGTTCAAGGAGTTCATAAAACAGTGAAAAAAAAAAAGGAAAAATAAAAAGATAAAGTAAAATCCAAGGATTAAAAAAATTCCAGATGAAATGATATGGAGAGGTTAAGTATTTTCAAGACGAAATGATGACAAGAGTCAATGTTACCAAAGAAAAGAACCTGATTTATAAAGTTGACAAATGGATTAAAATTAAAATCCAAAATGTGTGTAATCCAGGTTTGTTGAACAATCCGTTTGCAAGCAGTCGAGAAATAGATTACATATTTTGAATCGTTAAATATTTTTACTTACAGATAATTTAGCCGGCGTAACAACTCCTATGGCTATTTTTATATTATATTTATAATTTATTTCCTGTCTTGGTTGTACTGAGCTTTTTTATTTGGTTGGAATTACTATATAAATATTAATATTTATATTCACTTCAAGTTTACAGAAGCTTTTGACTTATAAACTTAATTTTGACTTTTTGATTATATATATATATATGATGATTGCAGCGTCTTATCAGACGAGTGCCACTCCCTCAGACACTTAAAGTCCATGAGCCCAAAAATGACTTCCATCGCCAAAGGACCATTTTTATAGACAAATTCCAGAGGGTGTATGTGTAGATGATGTTACAGAGTCTTAGCTTTGTACGACAGCCAAGTCTCTCTCTCGGTTCAAAATGTTGAGATCCAGCAACAAGCAAGAGCAAGACAGCCAGGAACAAGTTAAACTGCAGACCAGCTTAATGCGAGTACTGGTCTCCCGCTTTATGTTTTTTTTTAAAATCAGATTTGCTTCTCCTAGAAAGGTTGCGTTCACCACGGCTTACGGGAGCCCTCTCTACCCCAACACACACATACATACACACACACAAACACACACGGTGCTAGTTGGCCGTTCATTCGCCACTTGGAAGGTCTTGTTTTTAATCTTTCAGGGAGACTAGCCACCCTCCTCACCAAACAAGTTTGGTGGGGGAAACAGTTTAGTCGCCGGTGCCGACCATGAGGCAAGTAGTACTGGGTTACATGGTACCAGTATATATATATATCTATAATATAAAGCTGAATGTCTGTGTGTGTGTCTGGTCACGAATAGGCTCCTATATGGTTGACTATTTTAAAAAACTGGTTACATATAATGATAGAAGACGTATTGAGATACAGGAATGGGTATGTTTTATCTGGCAGAACGGTGGTTCATTAAAATTGTGGGGTTTGCGTTCGCGCCTGGTCCACAAAGTATGGAAATAAAAAATTTCAAAATTAAAAAAAAAACGTTTACAAGTGTTTTTGATATAGATGTACATAATAATACTTTGATAAGTATGTTTTAACTTAAATAGAGATGGTATAATAAAATTGTGGGGTCTGCGTTTGCGCCTGGCCTCTATGGAATGGAAATAGGCACAAACTTTAATAAAGACATTTCATATCTATCTGCATAAGTATACTTTGATAATTATGTTTCAGTTTTAAGAAAAATGGTATAATAAAATTATAGGGTTTTCGTTCGCACCTGACCTCCATAGAATGGAAATAGATCACAAAGTTTAACAAGGTTTTTAATATAGATCCACAGAATATTGTGACAAGTGTTTCAGTGTGAACAGGTATGGTATAATAAATTATGGGGGTTATCTATTTTTACTTTCATCATATTTTGCTTTGGTTTTGATACCCCTAAATTCAAGCCAAATTTACAACCGTTCCTTTTCATAACCTATCATACTTTCAGAAATCAGAGTCGATTTTCTGTAAGCTGTTTTTGAACCCAGTCAACGACGGGTACTTTTGTTAGTATATATATATATATTTCAAGTACATTTCATTGAATAAAAAAGCATTTGCATTCTATTCAAGCTGTTGATTGTTTTTCCAAAAATTTTAACTCAACATTAAAAATAAATAATTGTTTTATGCTGTTGTATTGAGCTTTCTTTTATTTCTTGACCTTTCGACTTTAATCATCTTATAGAAGGAGGAGGTTCTTAAACGGGTTGCATAAGGTTTTGATCAAATAAAAAAACAAACACACAAATACAAGTAAATACATTTTATTACTGAATGAAGAAGCAAAGAACAAATGAATTTTAAAATACGAAAAATGTCCTGGGTCGTAATTCAGTTGAAATGATGCAGAGATATAATCACAGAGTCTGAAAGTATTCTGGTCTATCATACATCTCTAACAATGCGAAAACGTGGACTAATTTTGTTAATGGAACGTTCGTTTGATTAGAAGCACACTACTTCTAGAACTTCTTTAAATAATAAACAAACGGTAAATTAAGTTCAATCAATAATCAAAATTGTTCAAAAAGGAATTGAATAAAATGGGGTGGTCGTTTTTGTTTAACGGCACATCAACTCTTTCCCGGTTATGTAATGCTGAATCTAGTGATTTTGCAAAAAAGTTTTTATGCTTCAAATTCTTCAAATATTTATTCATCGTGTTTGGTTTGGTTGTTTTGTTTTACGGTACATCAACACTTTTTGGGTTATTTTTTATGTCGAATGAAGTAATTTCAGAAAAAATTCGAGAGATCTTTACAGTGAAGGGGTGGGATTTTGCTGCCTTTTGGGTTGGTTGGTGATATTTAGGTTAAAGGGATACAAGTGAGATGAGTTCATTAAAACACACTCAATTAAAATACGTGTAAACAGGCGCAGGGATGCAACATTGGGAGGGGGTTGGAGCTTAGATTACAGTATGTAACCTATTTGGAGACTTTTTGAACCCTGTCCAAAAGGAAGAGACTAGTGATAGATTCTAGATGTGGCAATAGTACGTCATGCATGGACAGAATGGTGGCTTCATAGAAATATAGGATACTCTCACATGTGAGTAATTTTCTAACATGATAGAGGGAGCCCATCTTCTTTGCAGCAACCTTTGCAACATCTTCAATGTATTTGTTCCAGTTTATATTATTTGAATATTAAGCCAAGGAGTTCGAAGGAATTGCTCCCAGATAGGGTGTTATTTGTGGTTAAGAAGTTTTCTTGTAATTGTTAAAGCAAAATAACTTAGTCTCAGTAGCATTAAATGTTAGCATCCATTTACGGCATATTCCCCTACAGACTGAAGATCGTTGTCTAAAGATTCTGCCATTGCCTGAGATATGTGTACATCTGGTTTTCTACTCATGTCTATTTTAAAGTGTTGTATCGTCGAAAAATATACCCATCTCAAACACAATGTTATCAAGGAGCTCATTTATGAATATCAGAAATAATAGAGCTTCAAGTATCGACCCTTGAGGTACTCCTGCATTAATATTATGCTGTATAGGTGTACGTCCATCAACGATGACCTAGATGTTCCTCTTGTCTAAGAAGGATCTAATTATATTGGATCAATTTAGGTTTAAGGACACCAGAAAATACACAATTGACTCGCGCATTCTGTAAACAGATGGATCATAAACCTGAGTTATTTTGTTTTCCGTTATAATGTCAACTTTTAATTTAGGGAAAGATTTATTTACCAAGTATTTTTTTTTTCGGTGCGTTTTTTGTTTTACAAAAATATTTTAATAAACAAACGAATCATTGTCTTTATTTGTCAGAACCGAAGATTCTATTCTGGGGGTTGTATAAGCGTCTGTTATGGTGTAAATGTTGAAAAGAATAACGAGAAGACTCGGAAACTGTGAAATGAATAATATATTAAACAGAAAATACAGAAACGATGTTAGGTGGGTGGGAATTCTGCTCAACTGAAGGACAAAATAAAGTTATGACTGCCTCTCTTTGAATCTTGGGTTCAGACTGCTGGAAACCTGGTTACCGGAAGTGACGTCAGAAATAGTCCATTGTCAAAATCTATATGGGTGCCACTCCAACAGCGTCTTAAATTGTTGGTTTATTATCCATTTCTTTAGAGCGTGCATAGCTCAACCAGAAGAAACTGGTGCAAACCTAGACTCATCTCTTTTATTTGGCTTATTTTGTGGGGGTACTTGAAACCTAATTGTTCCATTATGTTCAGCATTCGTCCAATAATACCGTATGATTATATTTTCATTAAAAGCCCTTCATGCCAGACTTTGCCAATATATCAAAGGCTACAATTCTGGTTTCCTCCACCTTATCCAGTGTATGGTATATATATTCAGAAATGACTGTTAAAATGTTTACAGCTTGCCTAAATCCATACTGTCAGTCAGTGAGAAGATTAGCTTATGCGATGTGGTGGACTGCTGCTTGATTGATTACAGATTTTAACAAAGAAAAGGAGAAGACTAGTAGGACAATAATTGAGCAGATCAGTTCTTTTATCAGAATTCTTGTACACTGATACAACAGGCTATTTTACAGTTATCAGTGAAGCAAGCTTCAGCAAGCCATTTGTTGTAGAGTTTGGAAAGTACAGAGGCAATCAGCTGAGCATTTCTTAATTAGTTTAGCAGGGATGAGATCAGGCCCACAGGCCTTGGAGATGTCTAATTTTTTATGATATCACATGAGAGGGAGTAATTGTCAGATCAGTCTGCATAGGGAAATGTGGGAAAGAATTGTTTTTTGGGTCTAAGGTGGAGGTGGAGATAAATCACCAGGTAAACAATCCAGCCTTCTCGGTTGCCATGCAAGCGATCTTCTTGCTGTTGGATAGTGGGCGAATTATTCACTGTTCTTTATTTACTACACTACTATAAATTTTTTAAAAATCGCGAATTTCTTATCTCCTGCGACTCTATGCATGTTATGATTATTACACTATGCCTTCTGTTGGCTGCGGCCATATTTGATTTTTAGCATCTATATATTTTTGCCTTTTTGTACTTGATTTATGATGGACGAACTGGCAGAATGCATGCTGCCTTTTGTCCAATGGCACCTGCACAATTTGAAGTGAACGATTAAGAGAGTGGGGCTTGCTATAATACTTCAGTACGAGAACATGTGCTTCAATGTCTGCTTTGCATCATTCATGTGGTGACTGCTTTGAGGCATTGGGTTGCGTCATTTTCATACTGATCAGTAGGAAGAGAAAAGATATTACTCCATGTGGCATCTCTGATGCGTTTTCTGATGGCTTCCTAATCGGCCTTTTGGTAGTACCTTGTCATTTTGAGCAACGACTCTTCATGTTGGGGTCAGAATTTAAGGTGATATCTACTGATATTACAAGGTGGTTGGCATTTTTGAGTGAACTATGGGCATTTTTGGCTAGGAATTGGTCTAGAAATTAAGCTTGCTGATGTCCAGGGTCTGGAAGGCAGGTCTGGAACATGACTTATTGTGGTGGCGAATCCCTATTAATATCTAACTTTGCATCAAACTGATACTATAATATATAGTTTGCTGCATCTTATAATAACGAAATTCCATGCAAAATTTCAGTCAGATCATCTCTGTAGTTTCCGAAAAAATCTTCTAGCATAAATGTGGTATTTTGGTGATTAATCTCTATTGATCCTTAACTGTGCATTGAATGGATACCATACTACTTAGTTCACTACACTTTATCATAACAAAGGTCCACACAAAATTCAGTCAGATTGGATTCCAATTAAAGATGGAACGAATGGACAGACTAAAAGAAATATACATTATTTTATCGTATTATATGTGTATATACATTAAATAGTAATGTCTATATCTGCTGAATTTCTTTCTATTAAATTAATTGATGAATAATGATTTCTACTTATATATAAAAAGCATTTTGTGTGTCTGTGTGAGTTGATTCTCTATGGACCCTGAAACGGCTGACCTAATTTTTTGAAATTTCACACAAATGTACTTTATGTATCTGGAAATGTACTTAGATAGGTTGTTGTTTTTTTTTACCGAAAATCGAAAAATCTGATTAAAGAAGAAACAGTCCGATTCTGACCCAAGTTAACAGCCTTATATAGTCTAACATCAAAAATGCATTATAGAAGCTTTATCACTACATAAGCAGAATGGCTCGACGTTTAAAATCAACAGTAGCTTCTTTGACAAGACAGGAGGGCGTTCGAAATGAATATTTCTGTTAAAAGAATAACTGAATCATTATACGTGACTCTTGCACTCTAATCTTTAATTCAAGCGATTATATATAAAAAGAATTTTATAAAATCAACAGTAGGTTCTCTACAGTGCAATGTAGACTACAATGTGTTGTGGACGAAATTATTACTCTGTGACATGTAAAGAATCTCCCCAGTGAACCGTGGTGGGTTCCCAACTAGAGCAGGTACTCAGTCGATTGAAAGTGGGGTGATTTCACAAATTTCGATGACAATAAAAGTATTGGAAGTGTAGAATATTTGTTGATCCTCATTCAATCCTGGGCAACGTCGGATCTCCCTGCTAGTAGAATATATTATGCTGTGGAGTTTTCTAGGTTGTTTGTCAGAATCTCTACATATATATTTTATTGTATAAACAAATACATGAAACAAGAAAACAAAAAAATGAAGGCGATATGTCCGGGGTACCATTTATTTAATGTGAATCCAGAAGTGCTTGCTCACAGTTGTATTTTTGGCATAAAATACATGAGTAAAAGGAAAAGAGTTTATGGGTATGTGTCTCACATACCTTAGATTTTGTATGTATGTTAAAAAAATACAAAGAATTATTTTGTATTTCAACTTTTCACTGTCATCTAGCAAAAAGGGAGGTAATAATGTCTGAGCGCCCTCTAGTGAGTGTATAGAAAAGGTTGGTAATGTAATGCTACCGTTGTCATTTTCTCTCTTTCCCCTAACTTCCACTTCATATTTTTCCCTAATAAACATTTTTTTTTACCTCTCTACAAGTGGAAAATGTCAATTTATTTCAAGGCTTTAAGCAGAAGTACTTTTTCATTTAAGATGCAAATAACAAAGTAAAAATACATTCATAAATACTTTAATGTTAATGAGTTTTTGTCTTTTTTTTTTTGTCTTTTTGTAAAAACTTAATGATGGAAAAGAAAAAAATGTCCGCGTTAAAGATTTGCTACTATCAAACGCAACATATGAGGACATTCACTTTGTTTAAATTATTGGTTCTTCTTCGTTATAACAACGAAATTCGCAAATCGAAATATTGAATTTCAAGCAAAACCAATGATAATTGTCATATCGCAGTAATGAAAATATCCAAAAATTATGAAAAACGATAAGGTAGAAATTGTCTTATCAAAGAAAATAGTTTTCGAGACATTTGCTGGTTTTGTTTGCGTAATAAACTGAAGAGCATGCATAATAGCAGGGGAGGTAATTCGGGAGAAATGAGTTATTTCCCTTGTGTTTATGCCACACGTAATCAGTAAACATGGCGAAATCGATTTTCATTGAAATACTTGTTTTATGTAATATTCCAGTAATATTGTACTAATTTGAACTGGAACAAATACATCGAGAACATTGCAAAGAAGGTGGGTTCCCTCTATTGAGCTAGAAGACTACTCACATCTGAGAATATTCTGTACCTATACAAGGCCACCATTCACGTATACATGACGTATTATTGCCACATCTGGGCTGGTGCATCTATCATTAGCCTTTCCCTCTCGGATAGGATCAAAGAAAGAGTTTTCAATCTAATATATCCCACTTCATCAACTAAGCGCCAACCCCTGTCCCATCGCTGCAATGTTGCATCTCTGTGCCTGTTTAACAAATATTTTAATGGAATGTGCTCTGATGAACTTGTTGTCCCCTCGATGAACGTATCATTGACAAACCCAATTAGCAACAAAATCTCACTCCTTCACTATTGAGGTCCCAAAATCCCAGAAAGCTTTCTACTCTAATAGCTTCTTCCTTCGAACAGCTAGACTTTGGAATTCTCTTCCTGCTACCTACTTCCCTGACTGTACTGATATGCAGAAGTTTAAATGTAATGTAAACCAACATCTTGTTAATCTTTCCTAGGCATGGTCCGAAATAGTAACCCCTTACGTCCAAGTGGCCATATGCCTTGTTAGGGTTAAACGTAAAAAACATTAAAAGAAAAATGTGATGTGACAATTAATTAGAAAACATTGCTTTTAGTTGAAATTGACAAATAATCCATAAGTAGTTATCATTGTTGTTTTATGAAAACTCAATTTTGTGAATGTCGGATGTCGTTATTCTAATGAAGAAAATCCACAATATTTTTATTCATAAAACGACAAACAGACTGTAGTTGACAGTTATCTTCTTAAATGACATCTGTCTTTGTTTTACTTCCACTGAATATGCTTTGATAGCTGTACTTCACTTTTACACCCTCAGTATACACACCAGCAGCAAAAACAAATACTTCTATGTAAACGTCTCTAGATGCCAAAATATTTTATACTCCAATATCTTCTTTTTTGTCAGGTCGCTTGCCTTTGAAATTCCATTCTTACTCTTTGTTTTCCCAACTATACAACATGCAGAAATTCAAATGTAATATGAACGAACACCTTGCTGCCCAACTCCACAACCAGGTTGCTTATCTATTTTTGACCCTTATCTAAGTAGTCTCTTATGTTTGCATGGCAATATGCATTGCTTAGGGTGCACTATGCATTGCTTAGGATGAAAAATATATAAAATGTGTAAAAAAAAATAAATAAATAAAATATATGATTACAGAACAGAATAATCATTTTCTCTTTTGCTCTATACTGTGCTGGTGGTATTAACCCTGAAGGGTCAGTCCGACGTGAGAAAAGGAAAGGATACGTTTGGTTTTATTGACAGTTGTTTTTTTCTAAAATTCTCAACTTAACCTCAAGTAACAATGTTTTCAAGTATGTAACTAAACTCCTGTTTACAATTCGCACACACCACCCAAACGCTCGCATCGATTTCAGACTAATAACAATCGTCAATAACACCTGATGTATCCTTTTCTCTTTCCAAAAGGCACTGACCCTTCAGGGTTAATACCATAAGTAAAATTAAAAAAAGAAAAGAAAAATACTAACAGTCTAAAAAGAAAAATGGTCTTAATCATTTTTTTTTAAAAATATTTTATAACATTATTTGGCTTTCTAAAATTTTCATAAAAGGGTGGAACGATAAAATTATCGCCCTAGAAAAGATGACATGATTCCCTTTCCGGTTGATGAAAACCGGTTTTCTTTTTTTGTTGCAGACCATCTGCTAGTTGGGCAGTTGTGTACAAATCCCAAGAGCAATAGAAGCCTTCTAAAGTAACACAATGTTCAACGAGTGAGATCGGAGATGTGCTCCTGTACAACTCGGGTTCTCTACCAATCCAAATTATGACAACAGGACCATTGCCAGCATACTCAAAATGAAAATCTGGATAATTCAATGCTTGTAGGTACAGCTCAATGAAGTTTCCGGTCACAGTTATGGTCTTTGATGAGGTTTCAAGTAAGGGCCACATCATGCGATCTCACATCTTTGAAATTGGCATGAAAGTCGACACAAAAGTGTACCTGGATATGCTGAAGAGTGTGATGATCCCCACATGCAATCAGGTGGCTGCTAGCAGACCCTTGGTGTGGCAGCATGACTTGGTGCTGGCCCACAAATCCAAAGAGACCAAGGCTTGGTTCCAGAAGGAGTGTTACGACTTTGCACCTTTCTCTCACTGACCTCCTTTCTCCTCTAATCTGAACCTGCTGGACTACATTGTTTGATCATACACCAAGAATATCACCAACATGACATCTCACAACACCAAAGTCAGCCCGACCACCGCCATCCACCAAATACTTGCTGAGCTCTCGTCGGTGCTTGTAAAAAAGGCATGCTCCCAGTTCTGGACCTGTATCGAGACGATGATTGAGGCTGAAGACGGTTACATTGAGTAGATGTTAGTTCTACTACATAATCAAGTCACCTGAATTGAATTTTTCCATAAAAGTTTTAAAATAAATTTGTAAATTTAGAGCAGCAAATTTATCGTTCCATCCTATATATATATATATATATATATATATATATATATATATATATATATATATATATACATATACACTTGCATTTATGCATACATATACATACTCGTACATTTATATATATATATATACATATATATATATATATATATATATATATATATATATATATATATATATAATGTAGTCATTTACAGACCGCTGTGTCGTCATCTACCATAATATTCATGATGGTAGCTAACAAAACAGCTAGACGTTGTGAGTGTATTCATACTGACATTTGAAGCATCAACCATGTACTAATCTAGTTTCCACATTGAATTCTATTTTGTGCAATAGAGTTCGACATAAATATTCCCAAATTTGACTATCAGGTTCCCAAGTTGGAAAAGATGCCTCTAGACACTGAAGAAGGCCTGTGGTTATGTCAACCGAAACATTCAAAATGTAACAATAAAAATGAACCAATTAATGCACATTATCAATCCTCTATCTGAAACATTTAGTAATATTAGATAATGTAAACGGACATCTTGCTGCCTAACTCCCTAAATAGTATTCCTGAAAATCTGGTTCGAATTAGTAGCCTCCATGACTAAGTGGCCCAGTGCGTTGTTTCAGGTGAAAAAAACAGCAAAAAAAAATTAATATTAGTTAATACAAAGTGATATTAGTTAATAAAAACCACTATAAGTTTAAATAGTAGTATAACCTGATATAAGATAATAACAAGTAATATAGATTTACCGTAATAATATAAACTAGTATAATCTAAACTAGAACAGCAATAAAACAGAAAGGGACTTTTTTAATTAAAAAACGTATCATAAAATTTTTTAAAAATATAATCAAAATAACTAATTGAAAAAAAAAGAAGTAAATAAGAAAAAATATAACAAAATAAGATAAAACCAAAATGAAAACTTGAGAAAATAAATGAAAAAAAAAAAAATAGATTAAAAAGAAACAAGATAAAAATCAAATAAAAATGTAAGAAAAAAAAAAAGTCTCATAAAATTTCAAATTTCCAGAGAATTTATTTTCTTCTTCAGACATTTTTCAAAGTTGATACCTTTTAACTTCCTCTGCTACTTTTCATCCTTATCCTTGCCCTAGTAGACGTCTGGAGTTGAAAATCAATTTTCTACGTCTCATTTGCTTTCCCAAGTCTTCCATCACAATTTCTCGGAGTGTCTACCGGTCTTTATATGTCCGTGTGTCTGTGAGTGTGTACCTCGCTTTCACTAATAAATGTATACATAATGGAAGTTGGATATTTTACGAATACATATAAAAGTGTGTGTGTATATATATATATATATATATATATATATATATATATAATATATATAAGCATTAAATTCTACTACGATACAGCATTATATATATATATATAAGGGAGTTATCACTTATTAAGTCCTGAAAGCTACTCAAGGATAAGAGATAATGAGTGTAAGGTTGTTGGTGAGACAACAGCATAATTATCGGTATTGGTGGATATTGGATAGAATTTGATTATTTAAGAGTTCAGCTCAACAAGAATTTGTTTACGTTGGACTTGAAAACGACTATTATAGTCAACTGGAAAGCAGACTCGTGATATAGAGTTCCACAGACAGTCAGTTTAAGAAGATAACTGTGTAGAATTTGTGTTTAGATTTACGTACAGATGGAGTGTGACAAAGATTGTTGACATTTGTTGCAGCTAAATGAGTGTTTGTTATGAATGTTTTGCAGAGAGGATGTTAGATTGAAGCTTAGTTGAGCACTTGCCATATATATATATATATATATATATATATATATATACGTCAATTGAATAAAATCACAACCTACATGAATAGAAATTCACCTATTTTGGCGTTAAGTTCTTACAGCTGTTTCGTGAAAGGATGGACAATTACCTCTCGTCCATAGAACTGTAAAGCTTCCATCCAGTCACTCCTCAGAGACGCTTACAACTATTCCCAACTAGTTTTTCAATCCGTTGTGAACACGTTTATTTTTTTTATTTTTTATTTATGTTTTTTTTTCATTTATATATATATTATATTTCAATATATATATATATATATATATATATATATATATATAAATTTGTCACCTAATTTGAAAAAAATCTATAAAAAATTGGAGAATTATCAGGTCTTAATGAAACGTTCAATATCTATTGATTAATAAATGAATGGTAATAGAAAATATCTATTTCATTTAAAACTAGCTGCCTGTGTTCCGGCGTTGCACGGGAAAGGATGTTAACTGAAGAGATTATAGAGATTATAGAGAGTATAGAATAGTTCATTTGTCTGATATGGGTTGCTAAATGAGAAAGTTATTATTTTAGCAGAATCTGTAAAATGCAGAATCATTGTTTATGCATCTATATTTACGGATGAAGAGGAGGGGTTGCGTTTGTTTTATTTTTACAAAAATACATAAAGTACCCCTACAATTTAAGGGCAGAGCTGAAATGATAACAGTCTTATGTTGTAAAGTATTGTTATCATGTTAATTATTGTGTATACTTTCACCTAACGTGTGACGTTTTTAATATTAATCTTTGTACTTTACAAACCATGGAATTATTTTGAAACTAAACGTGAATTGTGATTTGTAACTAAAATATGAATGGTGGTAAAACGATTGAATCATTCTACTGCACAAGTATAAGAGATGAGTACATCCTAAGATGGAGTAGAGTTGCCACATATGGAGAAGAGCTGCTCTGAGCATCCTCTTCTGTCTCGACAGGGTACAAAACCAATTTCGGCATCTGATGAGTGATGTCCTTTCCTCATCTCAGTAGTTTCTGTCTCATACAAGCGAAGTTACCACTCTCTCTCTCTCGTCTATCATTATTTTCATGCCAAGTGCTCGACTAAGCTTCCCTCTATGGACCCCCCCCCCAACCCTGGTTAGTCTTTCACAGCAAACACCTGACTTTCTACTAAAACAAACTATCAGCAATTTCCATTACTCTCTATCTGTGCATAAATTTAAGTAAAAATTCCTTGAGCAGAATTTTTTTTCCTAGAACTACTCGTCTGTGGAACACGATACCATGGAGCTGCTTCCCAGCTGACTATGACATGGTCGCTTTCAAGTCTTGCATGAACAGGTTTTTGAAGAGCCGTCCTCTAAAATAAATTATCAAATTTCCATTATTGTACCCATTAACCCTTATCCTTGAGAGGCCTTGGGGCCTTGATGAGTTGTGAAATTATAAAACAAAGTATGTTTAAGTTTATTTTTAATCCGTCCCTACATATATCTATGACATAATTTTTCTTGCATGATTAAAATTGATAAATGTCTTTACTGCTGTATTTATGTCTAAAATAGATGTAAACAGTCCTATTAGTTTTCTATTGTCAATTTTTCCTTTTGTATATATTGGTGTTGGGACGATTAATCGAAATCGGAAAAATCGGAACTTTTGGGGGTATCGGAATCGAAAAAATTATAACCTAATTTCCGATTACAAACCGATTCTTAAAATTTTTTTTTTGCAATAAAAAATGAAAAAGCACAACTCGTTTTTTTATTAGAAATTGTTCATTTACAACATAAGACTGAGAAGGACTGCAGAATGGGTTATACAGATTTAACATTGATTAACAGAGTTTAATTTATTTTATTTTTTGGTCATTTATCGGGAGATAACTTGCCTATTCCCTTTGTAAACCTGTTGAATCTATTTGCTAAATGACTATATGTCCCCATCCGAGGGAGTTCACTTGATTATTAAAAAGTTTTAAATGCTATGGACGGGTTTTTAAAATTTTGTTGGCGCTAGCTGTACATTAGCGGTGTCTGTCATCGTCTTCTGAAATAATCAAATCTAAAATCCCATTTTTGAAAAATGATTTAGCTAAAGAGGTTAATATATTTTCTGCTTCTATTATTATTATTATTATTATTAGTGGTAGTAGTAGTAGTAGTAGTAGTAGTAGTAGTAGTAGTAGTAGTAGAAGTAATTTGTTCTTCCTTTATTGTAAAACAAATCAATCTAATAGGAAAAAATCTTGGACTGGATTCTTGGCAGCATTCGAACATTTTCCGCTCTAACATGATCAAATATTATGTTTCCAAATGTATATCCATGTGGTTTTGCTTTTGGGTAATTTTCAGCAAAATCTATTGGTCGGAAAAGATTCTATGTCCCGGAAAGTGTTATTTTTTGGCCATTCGGACCCCCTTTGATCCCCTAGGAACGCAACCAGAATTTTTATAAAAAATCTGAGAATGTTCAATAGACTACCTTCAATTTGAATGGTGTAATTTGAACACTGAAGGAATTGTTGAGATCCATTAATGGATTCTATTAGTGCCACATTGTTTGCAAGAAGCTGATCCAAATTGAAATCACCCAACAAAAGTACCCTTATACCAACAGGCAAGTTGTTGAGCTCATTGGTGAGAAGATTTTAAAAATTCCCTAGTGAGTCAGGCTTACAGTACACAAGCATACAACAAGCTAGCGCACAAGTCCATGTATTTGGTGACTTTAATGTCCACCACAAAAACTGGCTTGGATTCTCTACTTACACAGATGCAACGGGCAGCAAACTCATAGCTTCTCTATATCTCACTCCCTATCACAGATTGTTACGTTTCCAACCCGTTTCCCTGACCAGGAAGAACAACATGCATCACTTCTAGATCTGTTTTTGACCACAGTTCCCGATGATTTTATAACGAATGCCGACAGCCCACTTGGGAACACTTATACTGCAGTGATAATGATTGAAATCGCCCTAAACTCTAGACCCAAAACTGAAGAGCCAGTGCTCAAAACAACGAGATGTTATAAAAATGCTGACTGGGAAGCCATCAGAGATCTCATTAGAGATGCCCCATGAGGAAATATTTTTTCTCTTCCTGCTGAACAGTGCACAAATGAGACCACTGAATGGTTCAAAACTGCAATCGAAGTGCATGTTCCCATGCGGAAATTTTATAGCAAGCCCCACTCTCCTCAATGGTTTACTTCGACTTGTACAACTGTCATTGCTCAAAGGCAGCATGCATACCGCAGATTTAACCAACATAAGTCCAGTTCAAACAGACAGAAGTACATAGAAGCTAGAAGTAATGTTAAGAAAGAAATAGCGACAGCTAAGAGAGAATTTACAGAAACTACTAAAAAACGCATTGTAGCACAAAAACTAGGAACTCCTGACTTCTGAAAAATCTATAACAGTGTAGTAAATAATGGCCAATCAACAATTCCCCAACTAACCAAAAATCACGAGGTTGTTTGCTCAGCAACCGAGAAGGCTAATATGCTTGGCAGTCGGTTTGCCTCAACCTCCATACTGGACCCTTCCAACCATCCCCTACCATAATTTCCTTTGTGGACAGACGCCACGCTAGACGATCTGAAAATCACCCCTGCTCAGGTGCATGCTATCATGAAAAACCTTGACACTTCAAAAGCATGTGGACCCGACCTCATCCCAGCTGTGCTATTAAAAAAGTGCTCAGCCGAAGTAGCTCCAGTTCTCTCCAAACTCTACAACAAATGCCTTAATGAATCTTGCTTTCCGGGCTGTTGGAAAACTGCTTCTGTTGTACCAGTATTCAAGAATTCTGGCGAAAGAACTGACCCATTAAATTATCGCCCCATTAGCCTCCTCCCACTTTTTGACAAAATATTTGAGACCTTAATTAACCATGCTCTAGTCCATCAGCTTACAGATACTAAACTTCTGACTGACCAACAATATGGATTTAGACAAGCCTGTTCCACAGCATACATCCTAACTGTAATCTCTGAACGTATATACCATTCACTGGACAAAGTTGGGGAGGGCAGAGCGGTAGCTCTAGATATATCTAAGGCTTTTGACAGGGTATGGTATGAGGAACTCCTCAGGAAAATTAAATCATATGGTATCACTGGTAGAATACTTAAGATAATTAAATCCTTCTTAGATAAGAGAAAAATCCAGGTTGTCCTCGCCGGTCGTACATCTAAACAGTGTGATATAAATGCGGGAATGCCCCAGGGGTCTATCGTTGGACCTCTATTATTCCTGATATTCATAAATGACCTCCCCAACAAAATTGCCTCTGAGATGGTTATATATGCTGATGACACCACACTCTATAACAGGCACGACAGGAAAACAAACGAACACATATCTAAAGAAATGGCAGAAACACTAGAGGATGACCTCCAATCTGTAGGTGGAATGGGGACAAAAGTGGTTGGTCGCATTCAATGCTGTCAAGACTAAACTAGTTTCATTCAATAATTACAAAAAACCCTCTCTACCACCTATAGCAATGGCCAACAACTCTTTATCTGAGAGTACATCTTTTAAACTCCTTGGCCTAACGTTCACAGGAAACATGAGTTGGAACAATTACATTGAAGGCATTGCCAGGGCTGCTGCAAGGAAGGTGGCTCTTTCTACCGTGCTAGAAAATTACTAACACCCGAAAGTATCCTGTACCTCTATAAGGCCACCATTCGCCCATGTATGGAGTATTGCTGTCATATTTGGGCTGGTGCATCTGCTACTAGTCTCTCGCTCCTTGACAAGGTTCAAAAGAGAGTCGCAAATCTGATAGGCCCTGAACTGGCATCTAAACGTTGCATCCCTCTGCCTGTTCTACAAGTATTTTAATGGTGAATGCTCTGACGAACTGCAAGCACTTGTGCCCCCACGACGTGAAACCCTCGACAAACCTGACAGGCTCCTAAATCCCACCCCCACACTGTAGAGATCCCTAGATGTAAAAGATCTTTCTACTCCAGTAGTTTCTTCCCCAGAACCGCTAGACTTTGGAATTCCATTCCAGGTCCCTGCTTCCCCAACTGTACTGACGTGCAGAAGTTCAAGTGCAACGTGAACCGACATCTTTCTTCCCAAATCCCTACATAGTCCCCCAGTAATTGTTGCCCCTGATAGTAGCCCCCTACACCAAAGTGGCAATGTGCCTTGTTTGGAGTGAAAATGTAATAAAAAATTTTTAAAAATCGCATGTATTAAAGTTCAATCTATGAATATATAATCAATATTTGTAAAATCGAGTCTACAAGAGTCACTTCCCTTGTACTGTTAGCCACAATCAATAGTAGAACTGTTACTTATTTTGTCCATTTAAACCCCTGGCCTGATGTAAAGCATTGGCTTAAAACAACCAAATGACACCGTTTTTTAAAATTTGGTACCATTTAAAACCTGTATTTTGACACAAGTATGAATTTTAGGAGAAAAAAATAAAAATTAGCCCTCAAAAGTGTGTTTTTTACCCCTAAACTGACTCATCCCAAAAATACTTCGCCCAAAGCAAAAACCCTAAAGAAAATGAAGATCCCTAATAAGAGATACCTATGAGTCCAGCAGAGCTCATATATTCATAGAATACAGCATTTATATGGCGTAGTAAAAAAAAAAAAAAAAACGCTATCAACTTACCCACAGTAGAATTTTCACGGCCTGTTTTTCTATCATTGTTGCTAAGTGACAACATGGAAAAAATGGCTTTACCGATGATAGATAATCGAAACCGTTATTTTTATTTATCAATTATTAGTAATTATTGTTGGTATTTACTAGTAGACATGGTCTCAAACAATAGCCTTTTATGTCCAAGTGACAATATGCCATAGTTGGTTTGGTTGGTTGGTTTTATGGTATATCAACCATTTTTGAGTTATTTAATACCGAATCCAGTCATTTTTGTATAAGTACTTGTTTCAAATTCTTTATATCTTGAAATATTTATTTGTGGTGGTTAGTTATTTTGAGAGGAAAATTGTTTTTGTTTTTGGCTCTGCAGAACATTGTGAATTTTTTCAAAGGGAGAGATAAAAAAAACAATAACCTCAATGTTTGGAGTATTTTAGGCCAGAAAGCCATTATCTTCAGACAACCTGATCTGGTAGCGCCATGTTTGAGGTGAACAAGAGTTAAAAAAAGAAAAGAGAGAGACAACAAGAAGTGTTAATCCAATCATCAAATCAATCCTAATCAAATATACAAATAGAAGCAAATTTTGTTTCTGAAGTTTTCAGATGAGGATTGGTTATTCGAATTATTTGGATTTATCACACGACTGTTCTCATCTTGAGTGTGGTGTTCACAACGTTTCGGTCGATGTAACTTTCGACCTTCTTTAGGTGTATCTTGTCGAACTTGGAAATGTTACTGTCGAACTCGGGAATTTAGACGGAATTTCGAATGAAACCTTTCATTTACTTAACTGAGGTAGCATGCTCTTGTTCTGTCAGTAATGAATAGACTGAACAGAGGTCATAAGTAATTCGCAGTTGTATTTTTCGGTTAGACACACTGAGGATTGAACCTTCAACTTTCAGACGAATATCACTTTTTACAATTGATTTTTCCGAATACTCTAACTATTGCGCCATGGGTTCTTGCAAAATTCAAAATTCCATCCAAATTCCCGAGTGTGACAGAAACATTCCTGAGTTCGACAAGATACACCTGAAGAAGGTCAGAGGTTATACAAACCGAAACGTTGTTAAAATGAAACTCAAGATGAGAACAGTAGTTCGATCAATCCAAATAGAAGCATATTACCTAGGATGTTGTCTTTACAGATGAAACCAAAACTATACTCTATGTTGCTGACAGATGGACCAATATTTAGATACCACTTGGAGCCTCTCGTCCACATCACATTCAAAATCAAAAATAAGGTAATGTTTTAGGCTGGCAACAATACTCCATATATGGTACTCTCAAGTTAGAATAATTATCTAGTCCGGTAGATTAAGATTCGATTACTTTTAGAGTTGCTCTAGTTTCCGTTAATATGCCAAAATTGGAGTTATCCCTCCCTTACACTCCCTATTTTCAAACAGGAGTCACTAAAAAAAAAAAAAATAAAAAAAATAAAGTTTTTTTTTGTGCTCCAATAGTGAAAATGTACTTTCTTTCGTAAACGTTCTATTTTGTTGAGTGCTTTAAAATATAGGTGTGAGCATAAAAAAAATCTTGTCAATGCCAGATAAAATATCACATATATTTAATTTTATTACTACTTTCATCTCTATCAAGGATGTGCAGAGGGGAGTGGTGCTAGAGATGACCAAGCACCTGCCCCTTTTACTCCTGTTTTAAAAGTGCCCTTTTCAGAGGAATGTATTATAGGCTTATGCCCCATCGAGACACCACTGTTTTTTCTTTTAGGCACCTGTCCTGAAAAGATTCTCTGCACGTCACTGACCTCTATCACAGATTTTTTTTATTTTTTGTTTTCTTTCTTCTTGTGTGACCTCCTTCTCGTCCTCACTCTTAAACCTCATTCGTTTTCTCTTTCTTTGCTTCTCTCCCTTAAACTTCTAATACTTCTACTCTCCTCCATTTTTCCTTTGTTTTAATTTTCCTTCAATTCTACTCTATGCTGTTGGGTTCACTTGCCTGTCATTTTTGTGATCACAGTGTTTTTTTTTCTATAACTCCCACCATCCTCCACCTCCTCTTCCTTGTTCTTTCTCCTCTTACTATACCTCTCTTTTTTCTTTCTTTCTTTCTTTCTTTTAACCCCCCTCCCCTTCCTGCTAGTGCTAATCAACAACTGAATGAGACCAAAAATAGACGACCATTCAAGCAACTAGTCTGTGTGGCTAACATCAATGCACATGAAACTAACAAAAAAAAAACATTAATGGAAGGAAAATGGATAAAACTCAAACAAATAGAAAGCAGGGAAGGAAAAAACAATCAATGTAGTAGAAACTAATAAATTTGGTTAATTTCATGAGAAATAGCAGACATAAGGGTCGAAGAAATAAAAGTAAATTTAGATGTTATCATGACTAAAAGAACGTTAGATAAAAGCAGAGATACAAATGAAACTCTTGGAGATGTTGGTGCAATCAACTGGCATTTTACTGGGGGGTGGAGGTAATCACTACGCATGATAGAGGAGCAAAGGGGTCACAGTTGAGCAAAAAATAGACAGGGAGAGGATGGGCAATGAATTTAAGAAGTGTTACATAACAATGAAAAATATGCATAAATAAAATAAAAAAATAATAAAATAAAAAAAAATAAATAAAATAAATAAAATAAAAAAATTCATTTCAATACTGCAGATGAAAAAGAGTTTCTGATAGGTAGCTTATCTGTATGCCCTGGAGATGAACACGCGTTTTCGGTGGGTAGCTAATCTGTATAAGTCTTGGAGATGAGAAGTTTTTGGTGGGTAGCTAATTTGTATAAGTCCTGGAGATGAACAAGAATTTTTGGTGGGTAGTTAATCTGCATAAGTCCTGGAAATGAAAAGAGTTTTTGATAGGTAGCTGATGTGTATAAGTTCTGGAGATTAAACATTTTTTCTGTGAGTAGCTAATCTGTCTATATCCTGGAGATGAAACATTTTTTCTGTGAGTAGCTAATCTGTCTATATCCTGGAGATGAAACATTTTTTCTGTGAGTAGCTAATCTGTCTATATCCTGGAGATGAAACATTTTTTTTCGATGGGTAGCTGATCTGTATAAGTCTTGAACTTTAAAATTTGCAGAAAAAAGAATAAAGATATTTCTTGTGTGGACATGAAAAATTATGTGCAGACAATTCTAAAAGATCCAATATATTATGGAGTAATTTCAGTTTCTGATTGGTAGCTAGTAGAATGTGGCTCTATTTCATTGGTCAGTTCCTATCGCCAGTGTCTATAAGCAGAACTTGTCAATTTTTCATTAATCATACCCTTTCATAATATCAAAAATATTGCAACAGGGTGTCTGTTTTATAGCATATCGACCCCTTTGTGATTATTTAGCCCCTATTAGTCCTATAGCAGCATTGGTAGATTTCATAGACACAGCACTCACATTGATGTTATCTTATGGGTTCTAGAGATTGCTGGCTTCAAGTCGATCTTTGAACTCATTCATTGCCAGAGAGGATTGCAAATGGCCTGACAGTGTTCCCTTTCCAAACAATAAATTGCTAAAGTCAGATGCGACTTGTATCAACACTTTTGCTCCATCATCAATATCAGAATCAGCAACAAACTCTGGACATGTACCACCATCAGTATAGGACAGCAAGTGATAAAAAACATGTCATTTTGACTGATTTGTAGTCCAACTATAAATTGATCAACTAGCTTTATTTTTATTTTAAAAAATTCATTTTTAAGCGAATTTGTGTTTTTCTAATGCTCCCCTCCCCCTGTATTAAGAATGTTTTTCTAAAATCCTGCAAGTTTAAATTATTTGGAGTGCCCTCTCTTGTTCTTTCAGCCTGTTTTGAAAATGGCGCCATGCAAGAGTCACTCTGCACTTAGCCACAAAATTTAATTTTCTTATTTAAAAATAAAACTACTTGATCAATTTATGTGACTTTTGGAGTACGATATTTTCTTTCTGTCACAGATAAATACATCATACAGAGTTTTCTTTAGTTTTGTTTATTAATGTAATTTAATTCTGGACAAACTCTGTAAATTTTCCAACAACCTCAATAGTTTCATTATTTTCAGATTAAACCGAAAATTCTAAAAACAATATGGTTCAGCTTTTTAGTTTAAAGAAAGATAACTTTTACATCAAGATGATTCTTTCGTTGATTTTTTTTAAGAAAAAAAAAAAAGAAGATTTTGAGATTATTCTATTTACTGAAGAGTAAATCTTATATAAAAACAGACAATGGTCCAACCTCTTTGAGATTCGTAAATTATTTATATAAAAGCACTGGCGGAGGGGGGGGGGGTCAATGATTGAAAGATGAAAGTCCCAGGTAACGTTAAGTGTTATAAATAAAACTAATTCAACATAAAGAAAAAAATAGTGGTGCAGCAGCCGTATACCAATCAATCCGTGTCTTTCAATACAATTTTTTGATGATGCACAAGCACTTTCTTACATACTTACCTGATAGGTTAAAAAAAATGACCGTACACCAAAATATATGCAAATTCATTCAGTATTTTTGTTTTTAAAGCAGAAAATCAACCCGTGCAAATTTAGAAAGACATTCTTCACACGAAAGAGGTGCCTATATTAATTTTACTCTTGCTTGAATTAAAATTTGAGTTATGTCCCTTGCCCATCGACAGGTCCAAAATGGCTGCCAAAAGCTTCCACAGTTAAAATTTTATTTTATTTTTAGAAAAGAAAATTAGTGGATAAATTTACAAAATATTTTGTATCCTGTCTTTTTTAACCTAACAGCTAAGTATATAATAAATTGTTTTCACTATTTTCATCATTTTCTTTTCATGAACAGTATTACTTACAGAGGTTAATCTAAAGAATTACCAATTTTTCAAAAGAATAAAAATTAATTAAATTTTTCGGTACTTGTACAATCAAGACATTAAAAATGAAAATATTGAAAAATAAGTTATATTGTACGTACCCGTTATGGAATTAAGTTCCCTGAAAAAAAATTCGCTTGATTTGATCAAATAGTTTTTTTTGTTTTTTTTTTTACAGCAGAAAAACAATTTGAGAAAGATAGCCATGTTTCGATTTATAGACCATGAAGAAGGAAGAGAATTTATTATTTAACATTAAGGGGGTGTCGGCGCTTTAGACTGAGTTATCTTCCTCGTGGTTGCCCCCTCCCTTCCTCGTGGTCTAAAAATTCGAACATGACTACCTTCAGCTCGCTGCCATAAAAAATTGTTTTTTTCACTGTAAAAACAAAACAAAAATAAAACTCACTTGATCAAATTAAATAAATTTTTTTTTTTTTTCAGAGGACTTAATTCCATAATGGGTACGTACAATATAAATTATTTTTCAATATTTTCATTTTTTAAAGTCTTGAATAAACAGTAAAAGAACCAATTTTTCTTATACAGCGATGTTAATCGGTGATATTTTTTTTTTATAGGAAACCAGTTTTCCATTCTGCCAATGGCGTAATATAAAATTAGATGAATAGAAACATTTTAAATCTAGAGTTAAAAATGAGATGAATCATTTTTCAAGATTTAATTTTTACGTCAAGGAAATAATAGCACATTTTCTTTGCTACTTTTATTTTATTTCAAGTATGTAAAAAAATGCAAATGGCGTCGTACAAATAAAAGAAAATACCTAACATGATTGGCAAAATAGGCGTAAATTACTATTGGAAAAAAAGAAGGCTTTTATAGAAGCAATTTTTTAACGATTATAAAATCTTTCAGTATTTTCCTTTTCTCTAATTTTGTTTTTGCAATTTATTTCTCGTGAGGGTGAAAAACAATATTTGGCAGAAGTTTACAATGTTTACCCATCCCCTCTCTTTGGAAATAGTAAAACCAAAACTATCAGTTTACGTTAAACTTGTATAGCAAACTGCCTCCAATGCTGCAACTAATTAAAGTAAAAATAAACCATTTTAATCTGAAAATGCGTTCATTTAATTGATTTTTTTCTCATCATCGTCTGATTTTAGTGATTAAGCTTTCAACCACTATTATTACAGTATTGTCTCACTCACTAACCCTTATCCTCAAGTGGGTTTTGGACCTTAAGTGGTGGCTCCCTTGTAAAAAAGATCTTCTATAGTGTACCATAACGTAGTAATATCACAACAACTACTACTAGCATTCAACGTCACCCAGGCCAGAAAAGGTAGTTTCGACATCAAGTGGGCGTCTTCTACATCTCCATCCAACCATCGATTGGGCAGTCCACATGGAAACATTTGTGACAAACATAATCCGGGACAACTATCAACCTCCTATTACACTTTTTTTGTGGAGTTATAGTTCGCACTGGAAGCATTCAATGGAATTTACACTTGCGCTTTTTCGACAGACATAGTATTCTGAAACATTAAAAAATAATGTTCAGTGAACATACCCCAGAGATTCTATCCGTGATAGTTTTTCTTTATTTGATACTGCCTGGGTGCCCGGTGTTGCCTGGGTGTTTGAAGGTGCATGTTGAGCAAAAGAAAAAGGGGTAGTAGGCAGGCAGGCTCGAACCCGTACCATGAAGGAGGAAAAGAACATGAAAAAAAAAAGTGATGTCTTATACGTTGCGTCCATCGCCAAACCGTAAATGGCAAAGGTTTAAATTAAGGATAGTCAATCGAAAAGAGGGAATGACTTTCGAAAATATTGGAGATAATAGCGACCCCACCTTGTAGAAAAGTGCCCAGTTTAGGGTGTAGGAATTTATGTTTTTAGCCAATTTTTCGATATTTGTCGTTCGAGTGGTCGGCTTCAAACTGATACCCATTTTGTGAAAATCCGTCGCCTATGTTGAAGTTTTAGGCAGACATACATACATACATTTAAACAGACAGGTGAGATTTATATTATAGATGTATATAACTGTGGTTAGTTGTGAAGGCTGATAACAATGCAGAAAACATGTAAATTCTTAACTCCACTTGATGGTTTCACTTTTGCATTCTTTTTGAGAAGGGCAAGTCCACTCCCGAAATTATCAAAAATATTATACCATCTCGGATGTTCTTATTAATGTTTAGCAATAAGTTCCATATTTACTAATTTGAAATGTAAAATATTTAAAAAAATTGTGATGACAAATATTGTTTTCACAAATACCCACATATTTGTTAACCAGCAATTCTTCACATAAACTACCATTCCCTTATATATGTACTAGCAGGGAGACCCGATGTTGCACGGGATTGAATGAGGATTAACACATATTCCACACTTGCAATACTTTTATTGCCATCAAAATTGATGAAATCAACATTCGCTAATCAAATCGATTGATTGCCTGCTCTAGTCAGAAACCTATCGAGGTGCAGCGACAGGAAGCTCACGTCTCCCCACAGTGACTTAGTCAGCAATATATTGCACTGTAAAGAACCTACATATAAAATTATGTTTTATATAATGATTTGAATTAAAATTGAAAATACAAAAATCAAGTATCATTGTCCAATTGTTCTCTAAACATTAATTTCGAACGTGTCCCTGTCTTACCAAATAACCTACTCTTGATTTTACATGCCAGGATTTTCAGTTTGTACGGTGATAAAGCATCTCAAATGCACTTGTGATTTTAGACTGTATAAAAGTGTTAACTTTGCTCAAAATGGGATTGTTCTTTCTTTAATGGATTTTTTTGATTATCAATTTGTGATACATATCAGAGGTCTTGCGATATGAAACCTATCTAACAACACTCTCAGGCACATAATGTATATTTGTGTGAAATTTCATAATTGACCCAGCCGTTTTGGAGCTCATAGGAAACGAAATCACACACACAGACAAAATGTATTTTACATATAAGCATATATATATATATATATATAGTCGTTGAAGTTTTAAACTATACAAAAAAATAAAAAAATATTTTTTATCATTCGTTAGAAAACCATCTAGTCAGTAAGTCATTTAATCACCTGCAATCACTGCATCAACTCGCTCTCGAATTTACTATAGTACTAATAATTTATTTTTTAAGGAATCATCAGTTGTTTACCATGAAACACTGCTTCGGGGATTTATATAGTAAGTAATGAAAATGTATGACAATTAAGCTACACAGAATCTTCTGTTTCATCCCTGTAAAGAATATTCAAGCCCCCTCCCCCACAAGAAAAAAATGAACCTGACGATTATATACAAGGATGAAATGCGGAAGATTCTATGTTGTGTAATTGCTATAGACAAGGTGTTTCAATAAACTGTATACACTCTTTAAATGATCATAAAACCAACATTTATTATAAGAAAGAAAAGTTTCATACATCAAAATACTGTGAACAAAAATAGAAACCAGCTAATTATCGACAGTGTTCAAATTGTTGGTCATTGTGGTCCATGAACAGCTGACAATGCTCACTGATTGAATCGAAAACGTTCCTAATCAGTTCAAGTGGTATGTTAACACATTTTCTTTCAATGGTTGCTTTCAACTCATTCATTGTAGCTCGTTTTGTGGTGTTAACATGCCCCCACTCCCCCCAAAAAAGAGAAAAATCCAGGAGGAGGGGCCAAATCCAGTGAGCGTGGACAGTACATGATACTTCCTCTTCGTCCTAACTATCTGTTTTGCAGATAACTATCGAGATATGTTCTTACGTCATCCATATAGCAAGTTGAGATAATTTAAAGAGTATATACATTTATTTGAGACATATTTTTCATAAGTTACTCATTTATTGAGCACTATTGAAGTAAATACTGAAAATCGACAGATAAAATATTATATAAAATATTATATCTATATAATTATAAAACTCGAATGACCTTATAACGGGTGTTGTAACCCAACATCCGATTTACGACTTCCGGTTGCACATGCGTACATAAAAAATAATCAACGTGTCAATAAAACGTATTGTTTTACTGTGTACATTTTCAGCATCTCAATTGTTGTTTTTTTTGCATATAAATTATCCAAATAAACAATTGTTAGTACTTTCTGCATTTTATTTTTACATCATTCATTTCCGTATAACGTTTAAGTTATTTTAACGCAAATTTCTTACAAATAAATCTACTTTAACCCGTTGATAACCATAAGAGCACTTTACAATGGCGATTTAACCACCGCCCTCATTTTTTTTTAAATTATTCCCCATTTTTTAATACACCTTTCTTAAAAAACATTCATACATCTTTTCTACACTACCAACATAAATAAATAACCCCAAAAATGTTTTATTTTAATTTGTGTTACAAATAAATAATCAACGCGACAATAAAACATATTGTTTTACTGTGTATGTTTTCAGAGACCCAATTGTTATGTTTTTTCGCGTTTAAATTAAAAGATATATCAAAATTTGAATTCAACTTTAAGTATTATGGTATCTGTACAGTGCACATTTACCTATAAGTATGGCAAACCACTTATAATTCAATGGCTGTATGTTTTGTTTTTTTAAATAAACAATTATATACAGAACGACTCATAGAAATCTATCTATATTCTTTTTTCATTTTAATATACTTTCATAAAAATGTTTCTATTATGTCAAAAAAACCCTATTTTCTTTATATCACAAGTGTCACACTCATACATTAATTCCATAGCTAATATAACATGCTGACCCAACGGGTCACGAGTAGTCTAGTGTCTTTATAAAATTTTATGTAGACATGAAATAATATGAGAGAGAGGGATGTGATTAGGATTGTATTAAACATCTAAAGCTGGAATTATTTCAATATGATGCAAGTTTTATGTATATATCAACTGGGAGCACTTGAATGTACTGTATTTCAATTAAAAAAAAGCATTAGCATCTGTCACGTGATTAACTCAAGGCATGCTATCTAGCAAATGAATAAAGTGTTGGATAGCACCGTATGTCAATAGAACACAGCATTAACACCTGTTCCATAGTCTGATTTAACCTGACAAAAAAAAGGTTTGAGATCAATTCCTTATCTTAATCCTTGGCGTGTTTTGATCAAAATTCCTCCTTCAAAACAATGTCACTCTATAACTGAGCCTATAATTAATAACTTTATAATTAACTGGATGTTTAGCTTTATTGTATTTGATTAAATTTCTTTTTATTCTTTGTATAAAGGAGTTAAGAGATGCGTTCAGGTGTATAGCCTCGTAGAAACATCTCACTTTCAATGTTATTTAAACACAGAAGAAATAAGGAAATACAAAAAGCAGATATAATTAATATAATTTTTATGGATGGAGAGAAGGACACAATTTAATTTGGCGATATACAAGCAAAATTGATTTTTGAACATGATAAATTAAAAAATGAACTCCTTTCAGATTTTTTTTTTTTCTGATTCATCATGTTAAAAAATTTTTTTTATCTGTATATAGCCATAATATATATAAATAATTAGTTCATGTATCTACATATGTTGTAAGGAGATATAGTATAAAGTTGGAAGAAAGTGTGAAAATTTTCTGAGGTGACGAAAGTTTGTCGATTATTTTAGTGTGTAGTGATTATGATGTGTAACAGCGGCAAGTTAGTGTGAAAAGCCTAAGGGTAGTTAGAAGAGTTCTACGCCTCTGTGTAGCTTTATTACCATATATTTATATATATATATATATATATATATATATATATATATATATATATATATATATATATATATATATATATATCATTCTTATCTCATTATTTTGCTAACAGCTTTTCATGAGAAGAACGAGCATTCTTTGATACTCCACAGATTAAGGATTACTTAACGAAACAGCTTTGGAGTATTCTGCTGAATAATAAAAACTAATTGTAAACTTCTATTTTACAGCTTTGTTCTTACTATGAGATATATATATATATATATATATATATATATATATATGTAATATACTGAGTTCGTGTAATTCAGTAAATTTTCATATACCAATAGGTTTTAAGCAAAAAATGGTTGACTTAAGGATTAAGCTACAAAATTATCACATTTCATAATTGAGCATTAATATACTGTGTGTGCAAAATCAAGACTTCAAGACAAGGTGTTGATGGCAACGAAAAGTGTATTTCATTTTACGTTACAATTGTTTCGGTGTCCAGTTCGACAATTTCAAGCATTATATCGTTTGAAAATTTTCAAAAACCAGCATTTCTTCAGACTTTATGAATAAACACACTTTTGGCAATGTAGCATTTTTGGAATAGAAAGAAAAAAAAAAAAGGGGAAAAAACGGGAAAAAACATGCGAGAAACATTTACCTTGGTTGTGGTTACGGTAAGGTAAATGTTTCTCGCATGTTTTTCCCGTTAGCTATAGATAAGCATTATATATATATATATATATATATATATATATATATATATATATATATATATACTTAATTTACTCACATAAAATTAATATACGAAAGTATAGATTTATGCGTAAACTTTAAGTATTTACTTCAAAAGTGCTCAATACGTAGGTAGAGCTAGTTAATAATTTATAAAATATATATGGTGATTAAGCTACACTGAAATATATATATATACATATATATATATATATATATATATATATATATATATATATATATATAGCAAGTAGAACGAGATTACTTCAATTCTTTTTATGTTGCTCATTCAAACAATTCAATCTAAACTTAATGCAAGCCAAAGTTTCACTTTTTATTTTGTATGATTTAAGTTTAGCCAAATAATCGTTCCCGGTATAAGATTTGTAAATAAATTTTTTAAAAATTAATCCTCGATAGACCTGACTTACTTGCTTCTGCATGAGGGCAGAATTACACATATAGTTGCTTTTTAATGTGGGGATAGTCCAGCTCCTCAAAAAAGAAAAAAGAAAAAAAAGGACATTTTGGATTTAGACAAAAACGAAAAATTGCCACAGTCTAAGAGGATTTTGCATAACTGACTGAAAACAGATAAAGTGTAGTATCAGAACAGATACTACACTTAGGGAGTTTTTCGTTATTTAAAAAAAAATTGGGATGTTTACTCCCAGACACATATGTACTTAATGGGACAATCCAATAGTTTTCCGATTCCAGTATAACCACTGATTCTGAATCTTCTTAACTTCTGTTTTTAGTATTTTTTATTTCTGATTACTATATAAACTTATATTTTGTATGTTTGTTGCAAACGAAAAATTGCACTTGTGGGGAGTACAAAAATTTTAGTTTTATTGGTAGTTTAAAATCAATAAATATTCATTATTTTATCACTAATATCAGCAATGGAAAATAAAGTTTTAAACAGGAAAAAAGAAAAATAAAGTAAAATCGGGTTTGACATCAGAAAATAAGTACAAATCTTTTTAATTTCGATAACCTAAAAAGTTCCGATTGTCCAGCTTTTAGTTCGAATTAATCGTCCTAAAACTAATAAATAGATTTTTGAATATTTTCTAAATGTTCATTTGATACTTGTTGAATGAACGTTTCTGCAAACCTTCTATCTTTTTGAGAGAGATAGAAAGAGTGAAAGAAGGTGAGTGGGAGAGAAGGAGGGGGAAAGAGAGGTAGAGAGAGGGGGGAGAAAAAGAGAGAGGGGAGAGAAAGAGAGAGAAGAGAAGAGAAGTTGAGGAAGAGAGAAAGAGAGATAGGAGAAGAGAAGTTGAGAGAGAGAAGAGAGAGGGTGAGAGAAGAAGAGAGAGAAGTTCAAACGAGAAAAAATGGGGCAGAAGGTGAGAGAGAGAAAGAGAGAGAAAGGGAGAGAAAGGAAAAGGGAAGAAGTGAGAGAGAGCGAAGAAAAAAGAGAAGGAGGAAGAGAGAGGGGAGAGAAAGGGAGAAGGAGATGAGAAATACAGATCGATCTTCTGCAGATTTTCATTATAGTTTTCCGTTTTTAAGATAACGAATTGAAGATGAAGGAAGAAACCTCATCATCGTCTAATCTGATGAAACACAATTAATCTGGCCGACGGACTGAAATCATTGAAATCTTAATTACTCATTCTAACATTATATTAAAAAAAATGTTTTTTTTTAAAAAGCACCAACAAAAAATATTTTTCCTTCTTCGCAACAACAAAAATAACAATGGCTCTTATTTGCATATATTTCACAGTGATTTTCAGTTGAATTATCAAGTTTTATTTTTAATTAGAATTAAATTTTCTTTTTGATTTTCTTTCAAACATTTTTTCCCCAATTGACTGAAATAGTTCTTTTATCTTCGTTTGTCATTGACTTCATAAATTGAAGTAATTAAAGACATAGAAATATTAAATTGTACAATTTTCATAATCGTCAAACGATAAAAAAAAATTAAAAATAAAATTAATAAGGCATAAAATATGGTTAACTCATAATTACATTTTTCTAGTATAACTAAAATAAATTGCTATTTTATTTAGTGTGATTAACGTTTACGATTATGAGAATTAATAGAGTAATTTTACATGTGTATATATATATATATATATATATATATATATATATATATATATATATAACTGACTATGTCTGTTTGTCTGTCTCCAATTTTTCAAAGTGCACCTCGTTCTAGAAGAGCGGCACGAGGCGAGTCAAATAAATGCATTTTTGTGAACCATTCTTTTCTGTTTTTTTAACCAGTAAAAATAACTGCTAAAAACTCAAATTGGAAAAAAAAATGGAACTTGATAGGCATAAGTGCTCTTGTACGCATTCGCAAGTATAAGTTTCTACATTAAAATAGGTTCATTTTAAACTATTTCTTATTCGTCTGACGATAGTTCAAACAATAATGACTAAGGCTGTTAAATGTTTTGGTTTCGATTCTAGCTAACCAGAGTCATATTTTTTAAAACGTTTTGAAATCATTACTATATATTGAGTACAAAATAATAAATACAAAATCTACATAAAACATATTTAAGCATATTTTATGCCCGGACAATGCTGAACGCCCTGCTAGTATATATATATATATATATATATATATATATATATATATATATATATATATATATATATATATATATATATATATATATATATATTCCTGTGGAAATATTTTTATTCACTTATATTTCCTCTTTATATATACCAATCCTTATTTAAGAAACTCAGTGTAATTATGGAGCATATAATCAATGAATGACAAAAGTCTATATTTCAAATTTCATGATGTTGACCATCTTACGATTTATTCCTTTAAGTCAGTTGACACTTACATTCTTAAAAGTATCTGTTTCGTAGCACCAAATCAATCAGTGAATCTATTTCACCCAAACAATAGATTCACTGATTCATATTATAATTAAGTGATGGATTTTGTACTACAGAAAAAAGAAGAATACTGTTAAGAATTTTAAGTGTCAACTGAATTAAAGGAATAAATTGTAAGATAGTCAACATCATGAAATTTGGAATATAGACTTTTGTCATTTATTCATTATATATGTGTGTGTGTAGAATTACCCAGTAATGTCACACCAGAGATAAAAGATTCATATCTACTGGATGAATGAACTAGATAACCATTTTCTTTTTGCTTTAATGTTCCAGTTATTTCTTAGCTTATAGCGATCATCATTATAAACCTGAATAATGTACTTTTTTTTTTTGATTATTGCAAGTAAACGACAAACTTTTTCATTTAAACTGACGTACAGAAGAGAAAGGTTTGAGAAATCCGGCATTTACAGGTACTTAACCTAGTTTTGAATAAACTGTTTTGATCAACTAGTGAGGAGGTGCAAGCTGTGCTTAACCGAGTGCAGACTGTCTCTTGCAGGTTAGGGGTGCGTATCAATGTCTCCAAAATAAAGATCAGGTGCTCACTGACTGACCAGGGTAGATGGCAGTCGCTCTCACTGGACAGAATCCATTTTGATAATGTCTCTCGTTGCTCTGCTATTATGCCGACTGGGATTGAATAGTGTGTACGAGCAACACTGTCCGCATTTTTCTGTCTCAACCAGTCCCTGTGATCCTGACTGGAAATACACTTGGACACAAAGGGGCGCATTTATTAGATAATAGTGAGAACCATTCTTCTCTATGGCTTTGCACAAATTGGAAGTCTTCAATGACTGTTTTCACAACACTCTGTGTTGCCATTGTGAGATCATGTTCCAGTTTCCACTCTCCACCAAAGAACACCCTGTACAGTTTGTCCTTTTTTAATGATGTCTCCAGTGGTTTGAATATTTAGCTCATCGACCAGAAGGATAGCGCATTTGCAAGATCCTCTCTCCCTGGTTCGCGCAATCGTGTCAGTGGGCAGCTGAAGGCCTGGGCAGCAACAATTAAGGATGATCTAGCAGTACTATTGGGCCCATCCAGTTAGCCATTGGCATTGAAATTTGGAGTGGCTAGCTATTTGTAACAGAGCGCATATGAAAATATCAGTAGCAACCGAAGGATGGATGGCAAGGGATTGCATTAGTAGCAGGAGCAGCGTTTGAATGAGTATGCAAATTAGGAAGTCTGTGTGAGCTGGCACGAAAAGAAAACGGAAAAAAAAGGATACCATGTGATCGGAGAGAAACAAAGTCGATGGCGAAGGAGATGGTCGTACAAAGTGAATGTGAGAATGGGCTGGCTGTGACAGTGTGCATTTGGAGAAGAAACAGTACGGTTAAAAAAGATGGACGTATGAGAAATGGCTGTCTATGGCCAGCGTGTAGTGGAGCAGAAGTGAGAGACTTTTAAGTTGGTGTCAAGATGGGGAGAAAGAAAACGGTAATAAACGGCTTCTGTTAGAAAAGAAAGAAAGGCCAAGTTGATTTATTTATTTAGTTATGTTTGTTCCTGCAATGTTCTGCAATTACTGCGATCTGGCCCAGGATCATTAAAACTAGACTGCGGTAGTTCGAGATGACATTCGTGCTGAGGAGAAAACCAGCTCAATCCAACCAGGATAATAGCCGCTGCACGTATAAATAAGTAAGTACTATAAATAAGTACTGCTAAAAAAACAATGAAGATTAATGTTACATTTTTCAAAAATATGAAGCAAGTTTTTAAAAATTAGATAATATTTTTTATATCAAATTACCATTTATTCACATTGATCTATTTAAATCACTAGTTTCTACTTGAAGAAAAGGGAGATAACTTGAAAATGGCATATGTCTTCCTTGATTTTGAGATTACACATTATCTAATAGCTAATCTCCAACCTCTTTCTTCCACAATGTTGCACCCATATGCCTGTTTTACAAGTACTTTAATGGAATGTACTTTGATGAACTCATAGCACTTGTGCCCTTGCAATGTATATACCCCCAATTAACCCGACAGGCAGAAAAATCATACCCATTCACTATTAAGATCCCTGCAGATGTCGGAAAGCTTTTTACTCTAATAATTGTTTCTCTTGAACTGCTAGACTTCAAAGTTTCCTGACCGTACTAAACTGCAAAAGTTTAAATGTAATGTGACAGACATCACGCTGTTCAACTCCCCACAGTTCTCTGTTAGACATGTTCTGAAATAGTAGTCCCTTATGTTCAAGTTGCAATATGCCTTCAATAAGTTCCAGACTTTTTCGTACAGGTATTTAAAATTGTTGTAGACTCTTGAAAATTCAGTATGTTATTGCTATACTTCTTCTGAGATAACTGACTAATTTTTATGATTCTAGGTTCAAATGAACAGCTAGAGCACGAATTGCAATACACTCTACTAAAGCTGGATTGTAACAGCCGGTGATTTTCAAAAAATACAATCTGGACGTGAGAACACTTTAGAAGAACGATATACAATAAAATTCTTTAACCTTGCAAAAAATGCTTCAGACTGCTTTAGGACCATCTTGCATAAATCAAGCATCAGATTTTGAGCGGCATAAAGGAAGATAGGGAATCTGTGAGGGTTATGAGAGGTGTGGAAGGAGTAAGGAAGTCAGAACACCAGAGTTGATTGGCCAAATAAAGAATTTCATGGATAAAGACCGTTGTGTGTCTATAGAGTCTATGGGCAAAAAAGATTAAAAAAGAAAAAGATATCGTTTATTGATATTGTAGGGTCTTATTGAAGAGAAATGGTAAAAAAAAACATAAGAGTTGGACTCCTAGGCTTCAGACTGTTTGCTTTATGCATCACTTTTGTCCTATTCCTCTCATCACACTATTCTCATCTCAAACAAGCAACCTTATCAGTATAGTATTATAGAGATACGAGGTGGCTTCAATAAGTTTGCACACTTTTTTCATATGGACACTTTCATTGATAGTAGACACATGAACATCTAAGAAGTAATCTCTTCCAGCTTCACTGCACATGTTGTACCATTCCAAAAAATCCTGACAAGCCCCATGGAAGTCCTCTAGTGTGAATATATTTATGATCCTTGTCACAGCCTCTTTCATCTACTTAATTGTCTCATAAAGTTTTCCTTGAGCCCAGGGAATAGCCAAAAATTGCAGGGAGCAAGGTTCTATAAGGAGAGTGAGGAACAGTCTTGATGCACACCTTGATCAAAGTCTGTGAAAAGGATGCAGCACTCTGGGGAAACAACTTTGCGCAAATCTTCAGTTCCTTGTGAATAATTGTGTGTACAGCTCCCACACTGACATCAAACTGTGCACTTATTTTCTCTATAGACACACGACGGTCTTTATCCATGAAATTCTTTATTTAGCCAATCAACTCTGGTGTTCTAACTTCCTTACTCCTCCCACACCTCTCGTAACCCTGCACAGATTCCCTATCTTCCTTTATGCCACTCAAAATCTGATGCTTGATTTATGCAAGATGGTCCAAAAGCAGTCTAACGCTTCACAAACATTGAGAAGGAAAAGCCTGTGAGGGTGGACATCGTAGAACAGCACAGGATCATACCTGATTTTGGTATAAAATAACCATTCAGATATTATGGTTATGCATACTATGCATTGCCATGATTTTGTACTGAGAGTGGAAGCAAAAAAAATTAGGGGAAAAAGAACAAAAAAAAGAGAAAAATCAAAGACTTTTGTCATGTTTTCCCTTCGTACGCATTTTAATAATCGTTTCAACTTTATTATAAAGGCATTAAGAAGCTATATTTGATTTTCACAATCATGGATGAAATTTGTGCCTTGAAGAAACATGGCAAAGAAGCAGTTTCAATTGACAATCTATATAAAGCTAACATTCTGATAATATAAATTGCTTGGTTGTTAGCATAGGGCGAATAACCCGAGAACTCATGGGAGGGGAGAAATAGGAGGAGGCTTTGTGTCAAACAAAAATCTTTTATCGTAGATTGCGACTGCAATCCCTCTACATTTTATATAGAATCATACTAAAAAATAAATTGTGTATCTTCCAAGCTATAATAAACACCAATATGAACTTTATATATATATATATATATATATATATATATATATATATATATATATATATATATAAATTTTACAGAAGATCAGAAAAACATCGGCACCGTCGGTTTCAAATCTTAAAGCAAATTTATAACTATAATATTTTTTAAATAATTATTAATTATTTTTATACTTAAAAACGCTATTGTTGCATGCTTACACAATCATCAGCGTAGAAAGTGATAGGTATGTATGTATATATATATATATATATATATATATATATATATATATATATATATATATATTATATGATTATATTGTTGTTTCATAGATCTTAATTGAATGCAACGTCAATGATTATAAAAAAGTGCTCAATAGCAGATTGAGCATACATTTCTTTATCTATACAAACATCGGTGGCTACATATGTGCATATATTTTACAGCTGTGATCTCATTAGAAACCCAACTTCCTTAGACTTTCCAATTCAGCCAACAATGTTTAGGTTAGGAAATGTAGTGTTTACGATATGTCGTCCTAAGTTCAACACGTTTTAACAATTAAATGACAACTATTTAATGAAACCATTTAATGGCACTTAACGCATGTATTCCCATAATTACGGTATATTACGATTCGTGCAATGTGTGCATTATTATGGTATGTGACATAAATTATGTTTAAAAACAGTAACTGGGCTTGGAATCTACAGCATGTCATTGATTAGAATGTCTGATTAGCAACATTGGCATTCCTTGTATGCAAGTGTACAGCGGGTTGGTTCTATATATGAAAATCGAATAGACCACACATGTGTAAATGCATGTATTATCGCTCACGGATGCCGAGAAACAATTTATAACATGTCTTACAAAAATAACACCAAAAAGGAAATTTTCTGTGAAAGAAAGAGCCATGAAACGGACCACTTAACTTGTCTAGAATCTACAGTCGATTTATACACGGGTAATACCTAAAATGACAATTTTTGGCCTTAAAATGCACATCGACCTATACACAAGATCGACTTATACAAAAGTATATACAGTATATATATTTATATATATATATATATATATATATATATATATATATATATATATATATATATGAATATATAAATATATATATGTGTGTGTGTGTGTGTACTTCCTTGCTGTCTTACAAAAGTTATTGAGTAAAAAGTTAGGAGGAAAACAGTCTGCAGTCTTCAGTTCTTGGAAAAAGTTACTTAAATAGGAAGCTGCATTAAAATGAGGTATCAAAACAATTAATTGATGACGATGAATTGGTTTGCTTTATCTGTTTTATGGCATATCAACCATTTTTGTCTCTACTTGTTCATATAAGTCTACCGATATAATTTAGTCTGCTTAAACAAACAGAAAGCAAACTGGCTAAAGTGGTTGATGAATTACCAAATTATTAAGTGCATTGATAAATAATTTTGCATACAAAGTGATAATCTAAGTGTCTTCTTGCAAGGTCGAGGGTTTTCAGATAAGTAATTTGTTTATCTTTCTTGAGCAAATAGAGGTTGGAAAAAAAGCCACGCTTAATTTCCCTAGAGGATATAGGAAGCAAAGAAAAACGTGGGGAGGAGGGGATGAAAATGAAGATAAGAATTCATTTCAGATTTAAATTAAAAATTGCTTTTTTTTTTTTTTTTTTTTTTTTAGATGTGTCCGTATATTACTGTGAGAGACTTTGGTTGTCGGTCGCTCTATGAAGGTACATTATGAAAAATTATTTTTAGTCTTTTTTTGTATTGCATCACCACGTATTAAGGCAAAGTGACACTCGAGGATAAGAATTAATGAAATGGAATTATAGTTGGCAAAAAGACGAGGAAGAATTAATGGTATGTAATGCGTTTATTTACTTATGGTCATGGTTTCTGACAAGTACTTGTAAACACTGAATTCAAAGACAAATATGTTATAATCTGAATGGAAGCAGTCTTGCGGTAATGTGCTTTACAGATGAGAAGCCATTGCAAAGAATCTTTAACCATGGGAATTCTGCTAGACACTAGGCAGATGAAAGAAGAAAGGAAGGTATTTTTTTAGTTGTGGTAGAAAGACAAGTTCTTATAAATGTTTGTTAATGAACACATCATTTTTAGATGCACAAGGTGTTTATATCTGAAGCCCTGTTTCTCTTAACTCAATACATTTGATAATATGGAGGGTGACTTTTATTAGGATGATGTTCTCCTATTCATTATGCAAACTATTAGAGTGCATGAAAAAACAAAAAAAATGAATACATCATCTACTTAGAACTTTGGCTTCAAAATTACAATTGATATTAGCAGAAAAACAGTAAGAGTATGCTGAAACAGATGAACTTGATGTAGTAGAAATATTGTTGCTAGCTTGAATAATAGGAAGGAGGCCATATTCAACAAAAGGGCTGCTTTCTACAATTATACTGAACAATAAACCTATACGTTGTTGTCTGCTTTGCTTAAATCTCTAAGATTGTTCTATAATAGTAACACAACACCTGCTTCTTCCCCCCCCCCCCAACCAGATGTCTCATTCTCGAACTACTAATTCTGATTGACAACCTTCCTAGAGCTGGTGACTAGAATAAATTTTCTAGTTTGCAAACCTAAATTGCTTAAAGAGTAGATAGGCTCTGTTTTATCGCTTGGGCTATGACAAGAGAATATTCTTTTCATTATTTTGACTCTCGAGTATATATCATTTAATATTTTATATGTTTTTAGATAGTGATGTGGTTCTCAATTGATTGTGTCTGTGCCAGATATATACTCGAGAGTCAAAACAATGAAAATAATATTATCTTGTCATGGCCCTATTTATCACTCGGTTTTCACACTCCTTTGTCTAATAGCAAGGCGCAGAGATATCATCACAGAGACTTACCTGAGATACACAGTGCTTGGTTTTCTTTCCTGACTAAGACAATGAATGCGATTTCCCATTTCTCTCGCTCTTTTTCTTTTTTTCTCTCATCTCTCTCAAACTGAACAGACATCTCACTACTCAACTTTCCACAATCTCCTGTTAGACATCATCCCAAATAATGGCCCTTACGTTTCAATTGGCAATACACTTTGTTTGTGGTCAATAAAAAATAAAACAGAAAAAAAAGAACATTGAAGTGTCACCTTCTGACTGAGCAGAATATCACTACATACATGTATTCATAAATATACAATCAATAAATTTTTTTTACTAACGGGTCACTTCTCATCAAGGCCCCAAAACCACTTGAGGACAAGTGTTACTGGTTTATGCCAGGTAAATGATGAGATTAACACCTTGAAGAACAAATACCATGGTTTGATCTGGGCTGAAATTGATTACTTAATGAAACAGCTCAACAAGAATTTGTTAACATTAGACTTGAGAACGACCATAAACAAAAATATGAAATAGACATGCTAATGCACATGCAGCTATATTGACATACACATGCACACAACAGTATATACACATCTGTATAACTGTGTATAAAGGCATCCGATATTTGTGTAGTTTGGTTATTTTGGACATTTTTTTCACTTTTAAGCAACTCTTTTCGGAGCAAGGAGAAATAAATCAAGAAGACCCTAAATTTTTCAAAGAATTTCTCTAAAAATGAATGTGAATACATTGAATATGCACGATATTTTTCTTTTTTTAACTCTCGAGTTTTTATAGTCTCGAAGACTTATCTTCCCCTGATTCATGCATCTGTGAAGAGAAAATGTATGATACAACAAGTAAAAGAAAAAATGAATAAAAAATAAAAGAAAAGTTCATTTTTTACATAAAATATCACACATTTCAATAATAACTGTTCAAAACTATAAATTTTAATGATCATTTTTATTTATTAAAAAAGTTTAAAGTTTGTAAAAAAGAAAAACATTTATTTTCCAAAAATCAAAGTCACATATTTTTCTATAATGATTGTTCAAAACTATTTATACATTTTTATATAAAGACAACTTTTATTCATTTCAGAATTTTCTTAATCTTATTTTAATTTAATAAATGTTCAGATAATTAATATTTCACTTTGTGTTATTAAAATTTTCTTTATTTTACTTTAATTCAATAAATGTTCAGAGAATTAATATGTCATTTTGTGTTAATATAAATTTTTAAATTTTCTTTTAATTAAATAAATGGTCAGATAATATTTCACTTTATGTTAATAAAATTTTCTTAATTTAATTTTAATTCAATAAATGTTCAGATAATTAATATTTCACTTAGTGTTAATAAAATTTTCTTGATTTTATTTTAATTAAATAAATGTTCAGATAATTAATGTTTCACTTTGTGTTAATAAAATTTTCTTAATTTTATTTTAATTCAATAAATGTTCAAATAATTAATATGTCATTTTGTGTTAATAAAATTTTCTTCATTACATTGTTATTCAATAAATGTTCAGACAATTAATATTTAATTTTATGTTATTGCAATTTTCTTAATTTTCTTTTAATTCAATAAATGTCCAGATAATTAATGTCTTATTTTGTTATTACTTTAGGGTATTTGTTCTTTGTTTACCTAAAGATTACGTGAAACTTTGACAGTTTCAAATAAGGTCTTCTTGATTTATCTCTCTCAGTTCTAAAAGGAGTTCTTCAAAAGTGAAAACAAAAACTTTGTACTAAATGATCAAAATACATAAGTGCCAGCCATCCATTAGAATCACTTGTATCATTTCTAGAAATATATATATATATATATATATATATATATATATATATATATATGTGTGTGTGTGTGTGTGTGTACATGCAAGTAAAGAGATAATTTTGAAAAATATTTACAAGGTGACTACATAAATATTTTTATGCACAACATTTTCCTATCACAAACATACATTAAAGCAAACATATGGAAGTCACTCCAGACAAGGCATGAAGCCGCTTTGTGTAATGAGATAGTTATAATAATAAAAAAGGAGGAGAAAGGTAGAATCACTTCAAGACAAACCAAACCTAAAAGAGATCTCTCCACGAGCATTCAATCTCCTGGATTCCAAAGAAGCTAGCCTAAATGTAGATCCTTGAAGAGGCCAATAGGGAAGAAAAACATTACAAGGCTGCCTGACAAAAAGTCAGATATGATTGTTGATTGACATATATGGATACGTATATACATACAGACAAAAAGCAGACAGAATGATTATATATGTACACATGCATATATCAATTATAAATGATAATAAATTGTACTAAACTTTAATACTTTACCGCTTTTGTTTTTACTTTTATTTATCCCAAACAAGACATATTGCCATTTGAAGCATAAAGGATTAAATTTTGAATCGTGTCTTACAAGGAACTGAGGGGAATTGAGCAGCAAGATGTCTGTTCACATTGCATTTAAACTCTTGCAGTTTAGTACAGTAAGGAAAGCTGACAACCGAGGAATTTCAAATTCTAGTAGTTCAAGGGAAGAAACTATCAGAGCAGAAGACTTTCTGGCATCTAGTGACTTCAACAGTAAAGGTATGGAATTTTGCTGCTGCTGCTGCTTTTGGGTTAGTTGGGGATATGTACGTCGAGAGGCACAAGTGTTATGCGTTAATCAGAGCGCATTCCATTAAAGTACATGTAAAACAGCCACAGAGATGCAAAACTGAGGTGATGAGACAGTAGTTAGAGCTTGGTCGACAGTGTGGAACCTATTAGATTACAATCTTTTTTGGGGCCCTGTTTTAGAGCGTGTGCTGTTTCTTATTTTATTTTTCTAAGTCACACACACACACACACACACACACACAGCACCCCCCCCCAACAAGTGAGAGACTAGTGGTAGATGAACCAGCCCAGATGTGGCAACAGTATTCCATTCATGAGCGAATTGTAGCTTTGTAAAGATATAGAATGCTCTCTGGTGTAAGTAATTTTCTTAGCACAGTAGAGGGAGTTCACTTTCTTTGCAGCAGCCTTGGCAATATCCTCAATGTATTTTTTCCAATTTATGTTGCCTGTGAACGTTAGGCTTGGGAGTATGAAAGATGAGCTCTGAGGTAGAATGCTATTTGTCATAGCAATCGTTGATTGAGAAGGATTTTTGTAGTTGTTAAATGAAAAAAAGCTTAGTCTTAGTAGCTTTAAATGTTACCAACCATTTACGACCCCATTCCACTATAGACTGAAGGTCATTTTCTAGGGTTTCTACTGTATGTGTAAATTTGTTTTACCCAATGTTTGTTATAGAGTGTGGTGCCATTAGCAAATATACACATCTCAGACACAATTTTATTAGGAAGATCATTTATGAATATCAGGAATATAAAAATCCAAGGATGGGGCACACCTGTATTAATAATATGTATTGCAACGGATGATCGGTGATACCACGAAACTGCAGTAAAACGTTAGAGCTAATATGTTTTATTATCATTTATTATTAACATATTTCTATTTTATAGGATATTGGGTTCTTTATTTGTTCAAGATCTATTGTGTTGATTCGGTTGTCATACGATTTTGAGGTGTGTATGTGTGTGTTTAGAAAAATGATTTGGCAGTTCAATATAAAGATTTCTAAAAAGTCTTTTAATGTTATAAATGCCAAAAGCCAAGAGAGAAATAAGATGATTACGCAGTGAGAATAGCATTGCAAATTGAATAAGGAAAGATAATCGGCAGGGGAAAGGAAAGAAAGATAAATGACAGTAGAGATAAAATGTTTAAAATAAAAAAAATAAAAGAGACGGACGACAGAAGGAAAAGGAACAATTAAGACAAGATGAAATAGATTTCTGATGATCGACTACGTTTCTTTCACATCTGTCTGACGAATCAAAAAAACAGGCGACTCGAAGTCCGCAGCGAACACTATCAGATAAAAAATTTGCATTCTAAATTATTTTTTGCATAAAATAATAAATAAAATGTTATTGTTTCATTGTCTTGGATTTGTTTTAGTTTTCTAAAAAATATACTACTTAATGAAATATTTATTGAGCCCCCCCCCTCCTTTTTTTTTTAAAGAAAATATATTTTTCATTTACTGCGGTCTTTGAGTCGTCTGTTCTTCTGATTTACCAACTGTTTTAGTTTTGAATTTGTTGCTCAATTTTCCTTCTTATTCAGTTGTAATACTTTCTCTTGGCTTTTCTTTTTTTATTTGATTTTTGGATAGCTACAACATATCATTCGGGCAAAGATAAATGCACTGCAATCAGTGAACTAACAGAGAACCAATATAAGAAAAAGTCAAGCTTAGACCATACACACTAACCTTCAAAATAACATTCCCGTAGTGCTGGAGGATGGATAAATGCCACTGCAAATAAAGCATATCATTCGCGATCAGTTAAAAATGGGAGGGGACAAAGGAGAAAGAGTACAAGAGAAGAAAGAAAATAAAGTTTCCCCTCATGCTCAATATCGTAGATGTCAAAAATGTAAAAAATAAATTAATTAACAAATAAATATATATATATATACACGGAATAATCACGTTGACACACTAGTTTTCGCCAGATCACCTAACTTAAGCAACGCTGAGCCTGACCAGTACCAGATTGGTGACCACTTGGGAAGGCTAGATGCTGTATGTACCGCGCCGAGATTTAGAAAGTTACAGGTTAATATCTGGAGGTGCGTTTAACTTCGTTAAGACATGCATCTATGAAAAGGAAAACTCTGATGTAAAACCTGAGATCTACTGTCTGCTTTTTTTTTTTTTGTGGCACCGACTGAAATTAGTAGTTGTACCAAAAAGTGTGGTTGGTTCTGCACAAAGCCTTCACCACTATAAACAAATCATCTGTGTGGATTTCCGAACAACTTAGTTGTTGTGGCGAAGCTCATACATCAAAATTGACAGGAGGGTTCATCATTATATATATAAGCAGGCCACCCATCATTGCCCGGTTGTAAAATACGCTTAAATATGATATTTTGATTAATGAAGATTTCGTGTTTATTATCATATTATGTTGGATCCCATGTAAAGTAATAATTTAAAAATTAAAAAAAAACAAAAAAAATGAGTCGTGTGCCACCACTGAGAATTAAAACCAAAACGTTTAGCTAACGATTTACTTTTTCCATTGATGTTAATGCCTGAGCTATGAAGACATGTTTGCTGCAAAGCTAAAAATTAAAACATGAACCAATAGCTATTACATTACACATGCATATTCGTAATGCCGTGGTTTGACCATCACCTAGCACATTTCATTTTTTTAAATTTTCACATATTTGCACTGATTTTCCCTGGCTAAAACGCAAATCTAAAGTTTTGCATGGGTTCAAATATCCTATATATTAAGTTTCATGTTTGCAGACTAAAAATTGACAGAGGAGTTTGGTAGGCAAAATCTTTTAAACAAATATATATATGAAGACATAAATATATGTAGAAAGGGATTTGTGCTTACTATAATCTTTTTATGGAAAGATTACGTAAATATAAATCGTGTAGAATATCTGCATGAATATAATTGCACGTAACAGTTAATTAAATATGATTATGTCATAAAACCGAAAAAACTAATTAATTAAAATGAATGCTTAAAAGAATATGCAAATTAATTGAAATGAATGTTTAAAAGAATATACAAATTAGCTAGATCTTTTGCAAATGAATGCAATTCCATGACCCATATATAACAAAGTTGTACTTTCTATTTAAATAAAGAGAAAAAAGGGTTTTTAATATGAATATCAATACACACAAAAAAAAAAACACATTTACACGAGTATATATATATATATATATATATATATACTTAGTTATATTTTGGAAAAAAGAATTTGAGCAGAGTACTCAATTATAAGAAAATATTTCCAAAAATAAGAGCGTATTATTTATATTTTTTATATTTTTATTTTCATAAAATTTAAATGATAAGTCATCGGTGCCGTCGGTTTCAAACATGATAATAGAAAACCGTTTTAGTTCCCCATATCAAGATCTTTTCAATCGATACTCATCTATAATATACATCTCACCTGTTTGTTTAAATACATGTATGCATGTTTGTATGTCTGCCTAAAACTTTTTACAGAGGCGACGGATTTTCACGAGATGGGTATTGTTTTGAAGCCGACCCTTCCAACGACAAATTGGCTAAAAACATTAATTCCTTCACCCTCAACTAGGCACTTTTCTACAGGGAGGGGTCACTTTTTTCGCCGATGTTTTCGAAAGTCATCTCCTCTTTTCGATTGACTAGCCTTAATTTAAACCTTCGCCACTTCCAGTTTTAAAAAAAAATTTTTTTTTTTTACATTTTCACCCCAAACAAGGCACATTGCCACTTTGTTGTAGGGGACTACTATCAGGGACATAAGCATCATGGGGTACTATATAGGGAGTTGGGCAGCAAGATGTCGGTTCACGGTACACTTGGACTTCTGCATGTCAGTACAGTTGGGGAAGCAGGAACCGAGAAGGGAATTCCAAAGTCTAGCTGTTCTGGGGAAGAAACTACTGCAATAGAAGGCTCTCTTACATCTAGGGATCTCTACTGTGAAGGGGTGGGATTTAGCTGCTTGTCGGGTTTATCGGGGTATTTATGTCGAGGAGGCAAAAGTGCTTGCAGTTTGTCAGAGCATTCACCGTTAAAGTACTTGTAAAACAGGCAGATGGATGCAACATTTCGTCGATGGGACAGAGGCTGAAGCTTAGATGACAGTTCAGGACCTATCAGATTGGCGACTCTCTTTTGAAACTTGTCTAGGAGCGAGAGACTAGTAGCAGATGCACCAACCCAAATATGACAACAATACTCCATACATGGGCGAATGGTGGGCTTTTAGAGGTATAGGATACTTTCAGGCATTAGTAGCTTTCTAGCACGGTAGAGAGAACCCACCTTCTTCGCAACGGTCCTGGCGATACTCTCAATGTATTTGTTCCAACTCATGTTTCCTGTGACCGTAAGGCCGAGGAGTTTAAAAGATGTACTTTCAGATAAAGAGTCATTGGCCATTGCTATTGGTGGTAGAGAAGATTTCTTGTAATTGTTGAAGGAAACTAGTTTAGTCTTGGCAGCATTGAATGTGACCATCCATTTTTGTCCCCATTCCACTACGGATTGGAGGTCATCCTCTAGTGTTTCTGCTATTTCTTTAGATATGTGTTCATTTGTTTTCCTGTCGTGTCTGTTATAGAGTATGGTGTCGTCAGCAAATAAAACTATCTCACAGACAATTTTGTCAGGGAGGTCATTTATGAATATTAGGAATAACAGAGGTCCAAGGATAGACCCCTGAAGCACTCCCGCATTTATATCATATTGTTTAGATGTTCGACCGTCAAGGACCACCTGGATTTTTCTCTTATTTAAGAAGGATATAATTATGTTATGTATTCTTCCAGTGATACTGTATGATCTGATTTTCTTGAGAAGACCTTTATGCCATACCTTGTCAAAAGCCTTAGATATATCTAGAGCTACCGCTCTACTCTCCCCCGCTTTGTCCAGTGAATGGTAGTTTGGCGATGGATGCAACAGCAAAGACGTCACTTTTTTTTTCACGTTCTTTTCATCCTTTGCGGTATGGGTTCGAGCCTGCCTGTCTACTACCACTTTTTGTTTTTGCTCAACACACACCTCCAAACACCCGGGCAATGCTAGGCACTCAGGCTAGTCTCTTTCTAACTGGAAGTGGAAACATACACATACATTACAAGATCGCGTGCAAATCTCGTTTTTTTTTTTTAAACCTTAAATTTCAAATGATACAAATTTTAAAAATTGTCCATTTTATATTTTGGACACCAAAGAAAAAAAAAGAAAATTAAAAGAGGAATAGAAGGCAGAATATAATTGTGGCCCTATATCTCAATGCCATGGTTGCTAACACACTCTACAGCATGGCCGGGTGGTGATTTGGCCATAAGCGTAGAGATACAAAGAAATGCAATCCCAGAATTCCCTTTCTAAGTCGACCCTTTTTCGGCCTGACGACATGGGGTAAACACGCATGTTTCTGTCTCTTTGTGAACGAGGTGGGGCACCCCCTTTCCATCAGCACTAGTTAGGTTAAAATGGCTAAAATTGACACTTGTGCTTATTAAAAAAAATTGAGTTCTTGAATTTTTATAAAACCTTCTGAAAAGTTGTAACTAACTGATTTCTATATAATTTTGTTTGTCTATACTTTGCACTAACTCTTGGGTGTGTCCCAGGGGCTCTTTTAGGGCTAATAACAGCACTCCATTTTTGGGACTATTTTACCATTTTTGTCCAAAGTTTTCTGTGTATGTCTATTTAGCACTTTTGCATGATGCTGAACTCAAATTTAAATATGTTAAGGCTTTGGGGACTTTTGGGGCTAAATGTGTGTTTGGGGTGGGCAAATGATGGACTTAGTCATTTCTTTTTTTTTTTTTGCATGGTGCAGAAGTCAAATTTACATATGTTGAAGCCTAAAACTACACCGTTTGTTCATTTTCACCAGGATTTCACGTCCCCTGGGGACTTTTGAGGCTAACTGTGGAGGGGGGGATGTTGAACTTAGTCATTTTTTATGCCTCGTTCCCTGTGGACTCACGAGGGACCATTCATGCTTAACTTGTTTTTTTACAACCCACAGAGGTATGAAAAAATGGTAAAAAAAACAAACAAAAAACAAATATATAACAAATAAATGTTATCAAAGGCAAGATAAGTTACTCTTTTACCTACCTGAAAAATGTCTTAAGTGATTTTACTTACTTTGAAACGGTTAATATTGTTAGAAACTCACCCAATATATGTCACTGCGACATATATTTTGTGGGTTTCTAACAGCATTTTGTATAATCTTTTTTAATTCATTTTCCAAACTTCACATATTTAAGGTTCACCTCGCCGCCATTTTTCTTGTTCACATTTATCACTGTAAGATTTTCGAACCGATTAAACGTTTTAAAGCGAGTAAAAACAATTAAAATCTTTTCCAGATAGGTAGAAGAGTAACTTATCTTGCCTTTAAATTTTTTAAAAATATTATATGCCTAATAAAGACGTATCTCGTCGCAATTAAGCTGATTTTTAATTTTGAAATAATCCTACACTGTACTGATTTCTTCAACTAAATTAAGCCCAACGTATCCTTACAGATGCGGAAAATTTTGTGTAGTTTAACTGTTACATAAATTTGGGAAACATTTTCTTATCTAAACGAACACGTTTTCACCAGTTTGGGCCGACATCTTCAGCAAGATTTAGTGGAACACTGGTGAAAGGTAAGGATAGTGGAAAGTTTTTAGTAACAGCAGATAAGTGACAACTCCACGAGTAATAGTTTTGGTACATATATCAACAATTTCGAGGTCAACAGAAAAAAGATAAGAAAAATGGAAAAATAAAAAAAGGTGTAAAAAAAAAAAAAAGCTTTCGGTTCTATTTGATAATATTGATTTATATATATATATATATATATATATATATATATATATATATATATATATATATATATATATATATATATAGATACGAGCAAACAGTTAATAAAACATGTTAAAAAACACTTTGAAAAAGAGTTAAAAACATATTTAATCTGAAAAGAAAACACTTGATAAGTGGATAGTCCTTAATCCGCAGAGTTTCGAAGAAATACTTTCCTTCTCATCAGAGGGTAGGAATTAGCAAAATGCGGGATCGGATTTTGCATGCAAAAGTATTTGATGAAACAACAAGTCAGTCAAAGATCTTACTTGATAACAAAAAAGTGAAGCAGAGAGAATATGGTTAAGAAAAGGGTGATTACACATGAATGGATAGTCTGGTGGAAGATAAATTATCCAGTGACGGTAAAATCCAAATATATAACTTCAAGAAAGTTAATTAAATTTCCATTTGCACAAGTAAAATCCAAGAAAATCCCGTAATTGGAAGAGGGTCCATAATAATCTAAAGGCAGAAATCCATGGAAAAATTCACAAAAATGTGTACAAGGGAAAAAAGGAAAAAATTCCAATTATATTAATAAAAGAAAAATAAGATATGCTTTTCACACTACTGCCGAGACATAAATACATATATATATATATATATATATATATATATATATATATATATACACACACATATATATATATATATATATATATATATATATATATAGAGAGAGAGAGAGAGAGAGATGGCGAACAGAAAAAAAAACTAATTTTGAATTGTCTTTTTATTATTTTAAATTTAACTGGCTTTGCGAACTTGCCTTTTCTGATAAAATTAATCTAACTTGATCTCAATGGTTCATATTTTTTCTCTCGTATATATAATTTTATGTAACATTTGAGATAGCAAAGAAAATTATAATTAATATTAGAAGCCCACTGCCTTATAATTGTTACGCCAATGGGCTGAAAGACTTTGGCCAAGGCAAATGAAAAACTTTAAAAATTTAACTGATGACCGTTGCTAAGCACTCAGTATTATAAGATCAGGATCAAAGGTAAGTGGAGTACTCCTGAGAAAAAATAATGCCGCCCCATACATCTAAGCTGTAGTAGTTAATAAAAATGGAATCTTCGACCAATGTCAATCACTTTATTTAATGATTGAATCATGTATAATGGAAATGATCAATGGCATAGCTCTTACTAATTTACTATTTGTCATTTAAAATGAATCAATTTAAAAAGAAAAAAAAGGCCATTTTGTTATAGTTTTGATCAAGAACCTGACCCAAGGTCGCATTGGTATCTTCCAACAGAAAAGTTGCTGGAAAAAGCCAACTCAAACACTGGCAGACGATAAGTTCAAAATGTTAAAAACAAAACTTGAGCACAAGAAAATAAAACTTACCTTAAGTTTAATTATATGAAAGAAATATTTAAATTTTTCTTTTTAAGAAAATTATATTAAGGAAATTTTTTCAAAAAATGTTTTAAAGAAATAATATTTTAAGACGAAAACAGAAACATCTATGAACGAAAACATTTTTTTCATAGAAAGAATTATGATTGAAAACCGACTTTCATTTCAAAAAAATTATCGTTTTTTATTTTTTATTTTTTCCTAATTACGAAAAAGTAGCAATAATACTACAAACAACCTCGCCTTAAAAACATAAGAGTTTTAATGTGTTTTGTGGAGAAGGATGAGATAATCCACGTGAAGTGGCGAGAGTTGCTAAACATAAATAGCCAAACTCTAAAGGAAATGAGTCAGTATTGCAAATACCCCCAGTACTGTGAGCAATAATTCTCCAAACTATACTGAATAAGCTATCTCGGTTAATAAATAACCAAATGCAAATGGTATGCAAAGAATTTGACATTCGGCTGATTCCCGAATTTCATGGCGTCTTATCCAACCACAATGTCTGAATGGTTGGAACAGGTGGAGATGGTGTGCAAAATGCGTGGTGTTGACTGCGTTGAGTGTGTTTTACCTCTCAGGTTGAGGTGGTGCTGTGTCAGTATATCGACAATTAACTAATGAGGGAGAACTTAAAGCATGGGGAAACAACCCGCCCTCATGAGTTTTGTGGAAGACCCTTTTGCTGCATTTGAAAAGTTTGTCTCCCGTCGTTTATGACCCAGGGAAACTGTGAGATAGACACTATTTTGTAAAACAGATTGACCCTGGGGTTTCCAAGACTACTGTGAAACACGTCGTCAGAGAATGCGAAGAGTACCAGTCGATCAATCGATCATCCATGCACTGGTCAGAGAGTGCGTTAAACGTCAAACAAACATGGCATCGAGCATCTATTGATATTACCCACTGCAATGGGGCCCATTTTTTGATATTGATTGACTGTAGCCACACTTTCTTTGCCATCTGGCTATATGTTCATCAGCAAGATGCGAAAAGTAAAATCAACCAGCTGAAGAAGCTCTTCGATGAATGAGGCCAACTGACTGAGATTCTGATGAATAATGACGTTGCCTTTTGGAGCAGCTTATTTAAAACTTTCCTAGATAAGTGAAGAATCTTACTTTGATTTCATTGTGCATGTACCCCCCCCCCTCTGGTAACGGCATCCTCGAGCAATGTCACAGAAACATAGAAAAGATCGCAGCCAGAAAATGGCATACTATACCGAAAACAGTATACTGGTACAACGTCACACAAAAAGATGACGTGTCGTCTGCTACAATACTTGTCAACATGGTCCATCTGAACGGCATACGGCTGAAAGGAATCAATGGAACGGCAGCGCCAACATACAATCAACAGCAGACTGTCTTAAAAATGTGTGGCTGAGTGAAAGATTTGTAACAATTGGAGAGAAAACAGGCACTCAGCATAAATGTAGGTGATGTCTTTCTCGATGAAACTTTAGATGGAGTAACTATACTGCTGTGAAGTAGCACACAGTGCAAAACACCACCTCCCGATTGTTTCATGTTTAATCATAGATTTAGGGGGAGTGTAGTAGTAATACTACAAAGAACCTCAAAGAGACAAAAAGTATGTTTTTCCTGCTTCCAGCATCAGAAAACTAGAAAGTGGGAGACGTGTGACATATTTTATAGAAAAAAAAAACAAAAAACAAAAAAAAAAAACAAGATACGCCACGTGAAGTGGCGAGAGCTGCTCAACATAAAAGACTAAATTAAATGAAAAGAGTCAGCATTTCGCCTACGGTTGATGAGTAAACCTCCATCATCAAAAGACGTGCATGCATACTGTAAAAACAAAATTGCTAATCAAAGAGAAAAGTCCTCATTGCAAAAAGTTCCCGTGCTGTGAGCCATAATTCTCGAAACTCTACTGAACAGAAAACAATTTCGTCATCTGCTGACAGTTGATTGGATAATCACGTCGGCTTTTTTAGACTGCTTTTCTGGTAACTTATTGTAAACTGTCAGAAGATGGCGACGCGACCTTGGGTCAGATTCTGGATCAGTATCAATTTCTGTTGAGTTTCGTTTTTTCGACAAGATTTTGACTAAGGTTGGATAATTTCTACATCTTAATCTTTGAATAAACGCAATTCTAATAGAACTAGTCACTTGATTTCATGATTCCTATTTATTAGAAATAAAAAATATTGGATGGAAGAAAACTAAATTAGTTATGACACGTCTGACAATTTATTGTATCAGAGATAAATTTGAATAAAGTGGCCCAGAGGTCAAGATACCAAAATCTCGGCAGCCTATGATGTCCAACACGTGTAGGGACAATCAGATGAGAATTGCTTTGACATTTGTCCAAATATCCACACGACGTGTGTCTATTCATGGTAAGAACGTTGCTGAAACGTTTAATACCTAAATTGAACTTGAAACCATAACCGTGTCATCGTGGAAGTGTTAAACGCCCGTCAGTTGCAATTTTGAGAGGGTATGGCATAAAGGTTTACTTCACAAGATCTCCAGCTATGGTATAGCTGGAAATGTCTTCTCAATTATTAAATCATTTCTCTCTGATAGGTTCATAAGAGTAGTAGTTGATAGGCAAAAATCAGAAGCTCACAGTATAAATGCTGGAGTCCCTCAGGGGTCCATCCTGGGCCCAACTCTATTCCTGATCTACATTAATGATCTTCCAAATCACATCCTTACATCATTCGTAGACATTTTTCCTGACGACACTACCATCTATGGTAGCACATCTAAGACAGTAAACGACCAAGTTCTCTCCGATTCTCTCTCCTCTGATCTTGATCACGTTGTACAATGTGGAAAGGAGTGGCTGGTTACTTTTAATGCATCTAAAACCAAGCTTCTATTTTTACATCATCAACGTTCTGATCCCCATCTGGCATCAATTAAAATGAATGGCTCTCGTCTTGGGGAGACCTCAAGTTTTGACAGGCTTCTGGGCTTGACCTTTACTCCGGATCTTAAATGGAATACGTACATCAAATCTGTTGCCAAGGCCACTAGAAAAATGGTGGGATCTTTCTATCGATCCAGTAGATATCTCACTGCTGATGCAATTCTCTATCTATATAAGAGCCAGATACGTCCAAGGATGGAATACTGTTGCCACATATGGGCAGGAGCTGCTAGAAAAGACTTGTCCTGCCTTGATAGGGTTCAAAATAGACTTCGTGGCCTGGTGGGAGATGTCCTTTTCTCTTCACTGCAACCTCTATCTCACAGAAGAGATGTTGCGAGTTTGTCTCTGCTTTATCGTTATTTTTTTGGAAAGTGTTCAACTGAGCTTCAATCTATGGCCCCCCTCGCCAAACTTTCACAAGAAACACTCGACTAGCTGAAAACACTATCAATAATTTTCGCCACTCTTTATCTGTGCCTAAACCTAAACATAGATTCCATGATCAAAGCTTCTTTCTTAGAACTGCACGCCTGTGGAATTGTCTTCCGTTTTCCTGCTTTCCAGTTGTCTATAATATGGTTGTCTTCAAGTCCAACGTGAACAAGTTTCTGATGAGCCGTTCCACTTAAGTTAACAAATTTACCGAACTTCTATTACTATCGATTACTATATTGTCCTTTTGACTACTGTACACTCTTTAACCCTTATCCTTGAGTGGCCTATCGGCCTTGATAAGTGGTGACGCCTATGTAAAAAAAAAAAAAAAAATTCTTAAAGATAACGCTTTTATGCTACCCTGGATTTTAATAGTAAATTTTCATTTTTTAATAAACATTCTAAGAATAAAATACAGGGCTGGAAACTTATGATTTGCCAAATTTTGTCTGGCTCTGAGCATGACCTGACTTTACATCCTTCACTTTATAATAAAAAAAAAATAACTGTATTTATTAATGTATAGTTTTTTTTAATTCAATTTTCACCCCAAACAAAGCACAGTGCCACTTTGAAGTAGGGGGCTACTATCGGTGACATAAGTTTCAAGGGTATTATGAAGCGAGATGAGTAGCAAGATGTTTGTTCACATTACACTTGAACTTCTGCATGTCAGTACAGTTGAGAAAGCAGAATCCCAGAAGGGAGTTCCAAAATCTATCAGTTCTGGGGAAGAAACTATTGGAGTAGAAGGCTTTCTTACACCTAGGGATCCCTACTGTGAAGGGGTGGGATTTAGCTTCTTGTCGGGTTTGTCGGGGGTATTCACGTCGAGGGGGTACAAGTGCTTGTAGTTCGTCAGAGTATTCACCATTAACGTACTTGTAGAACAGGCAGAGGGAGGCAACATTTCGTCGAGGGGACAAAAGGACCTATAAATATATATATATATAAAGTTTTTTGTTAGCATTTTTTTAGCGATATTAACCACTTCAAACCGCTATTATTTATATGTTTTCGCTATCTTAGCAGTATTTTTAAAGAGCTATAAAGCTCTTTGTGTTATTCATATGTATATATGAATGAATCGCCCTTATTATTTATGGGGCGAATTTATTTTTATTATATATATATATATATATATATATATATATATATATATATATATGTGTGTGTGTGTGTGTGTTGGGACGATTAATCAGAATCGGAAAAATTGGAGCTTTTTGAGGTATCGGAATCGGAAGAACTTGCGCCTACTTTCTGATGCCAAAACCGATTCCTTCCATTATCTTTTTTATTTGTTTTTGGTTTAAGAAACATCTTCCACTGCTTATAGTAAAAATAAAATAATAAATATTTACTCATTTAAACTTCCAGTAGGACGAAAATCTCTAGATCACCTCATCACAAGTGTATTTTGACGTTTGAGAAAATACATGTACATTTAAGTGTGTTTTTACAGTAATCGGGACAAAATAACACTTTTATAGTACAATATTTAGAGATTTATAAACAATCGGAATCAGTAATTGTATCGGAATCGGGAAAAATTATTTGAATCGTCCCATCACTTATATATATATATATATATATATATATATATATATATATATATAAGCAAAGGAACTAAACGTTACTTAGAATTGAATGAGGACCAACGACAGTTTCACCCTCTCCTATTAGTCCACAGTACATTGTAGTTTACATTGCACTGTAGAGAATCTGTTTGTTTTATAAAATTATATGTAAATAATTTCTTCACTTAAAGTTTACAATGCATGGTTCAATTGTGCTCTTAACAGAAACATTCATTTCGAACGGGCTGCAGACTTATCAAAGAACTGCTGCTTTTATGAAATTATTTTCATATAATAACTTGAATTAAAGTTAAACGTACAGAAGTCAACTACCATGTTTCAATTGTGCTCTAAAAACATTCGTTTTGAACGCGCCCATTTTATAAAAGAATCTATAGTAGATTGTATAGGTTGGGCCTTTCTGCTTGTGCGCTGATAAAATATCTTAAATACACTTATGTTAGGTTGTATAAAAAATGTTAACTTTGGTCAAAATAAAACTTCCTTCTTTAATCGGATTTTTTCGATTATCGATTTTCAATACTTATTGGACGCATTCTGAAACAAAATCTACGTAAGCTGACTACAATCTGATTGTCTTCAAGTTAAATGTAAACAAGTTCTTGATGAACCGTCGCCCTAAGTAATCCAATTTACAAAATTCACACTACTTATGTTTACTATGCTATAATCACATTGGCTAATGTATACTCATTAACCCTTATCCTCGAGTGGCCTCCGGGCCTTGATAAGTGAAAAAAACCTACGAAGACGGGAGTGGTACCCTTTGTGCTCCAGAATTTATTTTCTACAAAGTCACCACTATTCTCATTGCACTTTTGCCAAGAATTCAATGACGCATCTCTGCTTCTGACACATGTTCATGACAGGGGTTGCTTTCTTAGAGTCTCACACCACCAATATCTACAACTGACAGATGAAACTTTGAGGTCATAAATGCATAAGTTCAGTCATCATAACAATGCAATCCCTTCTGATTTATTCAGACGATATGAAAAAATAGGAGGCATTACTGTAGTGTGATGATTTCTTATATCCGTTTATATCCTCCATTTATCATGGCAACAGATCTTTTCGAATAAAACATAAAATAAATGATTTAATTTTGATTGAAAGAAGAACATCAATTTCATAAATCTCATTTTCAACATTAATAAATAAGATTTTACTTTTTTTATTTTTTGTTTTTTGAATATTTCCTTTTTCTCCCAACAAAATAGGTTGTCTGCCAACATCAGTCACTTTGATGAGGTTTGGACTTCAAGTGAATTTAATGACAAACAACTTTTCTTCTGCAACAATTATTTATTTCACTAAACTTGATTCATTTTCCTCCATTTTCGTTTTGTCTTTTGAAGTCTTTCGATAATTTTTTTTCCCACTGGATTTTGATTAATCTTGATTTTCAAATCTTCCATATTCATGTATTTTGATATTATTTCAAATATTAAAGTCCAACATCGACTTCGGGTGGAGTGGGGGCGATCTCTATCCTTATCTACAACTTTTCTTTTGCAGATAAGACGTTGCTAGTCTTTCTCTACTATATACTTTTATCATAATATATGTGATCGACTGAGCTCCAATTTTTGGTTCCCTCTTATAAAAGTTCCACAGCAAGAACTCATCTCTACCACCACTAGAGCCGACAAGATAGCAAGCTCTGCTCACACAAATGACTACTTATAGTTAAAATATAAAGTAAAAATAAAAATAAATTCATAAAAAATAAAAGTGTTAATATAAGCTAAATTTTTATTCATTACTGTTTCTACATACGAGAGTTGTTCCAAAAGTAAGGCCTCCTATTTTTTAACTAAAAAAGTTCTATTATTAGACGGAGCGAACCTTTGTACTCCAGAATTTACTTTTCTACATAGTCACCACCATTCTCAATGCACTTTTGCCAGTGATTGGAGGAGGGGGGGGCTGTCTGGACCATGCTTTTTCACTCACATCTCTGTCGCTACTTGCAGAGTATTGGGGATTACCAAGTTGAAAACATGATTATTAAAAAAGAAAATGCAAAATTAGTGTATATTTTTATTGGTGCTCACGTGATGACTGTTCAAAATAAAATAACAAAATAAATTGAAGAACACAATACATTGGAGTTTACATTGCACTGTAGAGAATCTACTGTTTGTTTTATAAAGTTATATGTGAGTAATGCCTTCATTTAAAGTTTAAAATGCAAAGTCAAGTATCATGGTTCAATTGTGCTCTTAACAGAAACATTCATTTCGAACGGGCTGCAGACTTATCAAAGAACTGCTGCTTTTATGAAATTATTTTCATATAATAACTTGAATTAAAGTTAAACGTACAGAAGTCAACTACCATGGTTCAATTGTGCTCTAAAAACATTCGTTTTGAACGCGCCCATTTTATAAAAGAATCTATAGTAGATTGTATAGGTTGGGCCTTTCTGCTTGTGCGCTGATAAAATATCTTGAATACACTTATGTTAGGTTGTATAAAAAATGTTAACTTTGGTCAAAATAAAACTTCCTTCTTTAATCGGATTTTTTCGATTATCGATTTTCAATACTTATTGGACGCATTCTGAAACAAAATCTATGTAAGCTGACTACAATCTGATTGTCTTCAAGTTAAATGTAAACAAGTTCTTGATGAACCGTCGCCCTAAGTAATCCAATTTACAAAATTCACACTACTTATGTTTACTACGCTATAATCACATTGGCTAATGTATACTCATTAACCCTTATCCTCGAGTGGTCACCGGGCCTTGATAAGTGGTGATTCCTGTGTAAAAAAAGAACACTTCCAGACACATCAAATACATTCATGTGAATTGTTTGAAAATCGGCCCAAAGTCACTCCCACACACAAAGTTCCTTTTATATAATAGTATATATCATGCAAGTAAAATGCATGCTGGATAAAACCATTTCAATTTTGGAAAAGGGTGAAAATAAATACCAATAAAAACAACTCTATATATAATATTTTGATTGTAGAAATTCCCCTCTGGATCGAAGTACCATAGGTTTGCAACATCAGATGCCACATACAAATTTATTATGTCTAGATTATTAGCCACTATCTTATGTAACTTTAGAAGAACATTTTAGACACATTTAGTCGTTATTATAAAATCGTACATTTCATCCGAGGATCAACATCATTACAATCGCAACCATCTTTTTACATTTTTCCCTCTAAATATCAAGTCCTCCTACCATCCCAGTCATCACCAGGAAGGAATTCTGCACTTTTGACAGATATGGGTTTCACCCTTCGTAACTGGACCATAAACTCATAGACATAACAATCTTTCCATTTTCCAATTCAAAAATAATAAATTCCCCCCCCCCCGACTAATGCCGCTCATTTTGATTGGCTGACCTCTGGCCATTTTTATATTCTGGATAAATGGTATTCGCATGCTAAACGAAAGCTAATGTACCTTTAAAATATGGCGTCGCAATGATACCTATTTTTGGCCAAGTAAATTGTGGCGTTCATTTTCTTACATTTTACGGCGACAATTTGTATTTCCTCTTTGTCTCTCTCTCTCCCACCCTCCCTATCTCTCTCTATATATTATTCCAAACTATCTCTCGATTGCTTTTTATATTTCTTTTTATGCCGAAGAAAACAAATTCCACGGCGATGCCGAAGAAACAACAAGAAAATTTATTTCTTTTTTCTCTCTCGTTCATTTTGTACATTTGTTTCAGTAATTAATTATATTTTTTCAAACATAGTTACGTTTTATTTTAATGTACTTCATTTAAACCTGCGGAATCTATTACGATCGTCGCCGATTTAAAATTAAATGTCTCGACAATATCATCTACTGGATTCGTACTTATTATGTTGTTTGAATTTCATGTTTTAGCATATGCGAAATATTCACATTTTAAAACTGTTAAACTATTTTTATATTTAACTGTATTTTATGTTTATTTTTTCACTTCCTTCTCCCACTTATGATAACAATATAAAAAAAAACACGTATACTTTTTATCAATTGATATTTTATTTTTTAATCGCATTTCTTTTTAAATAACTATGATTATTTAATTTAATGTTACATATTTTGTCAAACTTTAGATATTTTGAAAATACATTTATTTACAGGAACTTAAACAGAAAACAATGAATGTGTCACATTTTTGGACAGTTTTAGCAGTTTCAAAAATTTGAATGTGCAACAGGAAATAGTTTAACAGTTTTAAAATGTGAATATTTCACATATGTTTAAAAACATTAAATTCAAACAACATAATAAGTACGAATCCAGTAAATGATATTGCCGAAACATTTATTTTTAAATCGGCGACGATCGTAATAGATTGAGCAGGTTTAAATAAAGTACAATAAAATAAAACGTAACTATGTTTGAAAAAATATAATTAATTACTGGAACAAATGTACAAATGCGCAGGTTTAAATAAAGTATATTTAAATAAAGTACATAAAAAAAACTAACTATATTTGAAAATACAAACAACCAAAAAAAAATCAAAAGTAAATATGTTCGAATAAATTTTCTGATTATCGAGATTGCAAACACGTTTACTTTTTTGGGAAGGGAGGATGAATTTGTACATTAGGTCCACATCCACAATTTTCTTTAGAATGACGATTTTAATAGGTTTTCTACTATGATGATTAAGAAAATCCCATTCAAATTTTGCGGAGACAAATACTTATAGAGATATAAAAACCTGTATTATGCACTGTAATGGCTGCCAGGTTTGTACGCTAGCGCGATAAACAAATCTACTTCTCTACTATCAATACAGTCAACTTTTTTGTCAATTGTTTTTTAGCATTTCCGGGTGGGTATGCTGTGACAACGATTACCACGGTTAAATTTTGGGGAATTATCCCTTCCCCAAAAGAGTGGGTTGTCTACTCCAAAAGTCGTTCTTTATATGGGGATGGTTGGAATATCTGTTCCAAACGCCGTTCTTAAAGAAGTGAAGTAAAAAAAAAAGACGACATAAAACTGCAATTTTATTTAATACTATTAGTGGAAAAGTTGAAAAGAAGAGGAAGACTTGAACAACAAACAGAAATAGCTAGGACTGCTACAACTAATTTCGATCACTCGAAACAGTTGATATACGGTGAGAATCACTAACTTCTAAAACTTTCTTTTTTACTTTCCATTATTATTCTAATGGACCATTTTTCGTAATGTTATTAATTTATACTGATTTACGTATTCCTTTAATTGCCTTTTTTTTTTAAATTCAAACAGCACCTGCATGTTATCGTCTCAAACCAGCACTAATCGCCAGTGAAAGCCATATTATTTCATTTCGGCCACGGCCGCCAGTGTCTAAAATTGTTCAGGGACGGCAGTGTCCACCACTACCACCACCGCCACCACCACCATCAACAACAAGAAGCGTAGTTTACGTTTTTGCGAGTGGGGCAGGCTTCCACCAGGCAACGCCGGCTAACGGGTCCTGCTAGTTTTGATCAATTTTACCGATTGACACGTTATTTTATATTTTAGTGCAACCACTGGCGAAGAATATTTTTATGTAAGATGTACAGGCGTTTATAGGATACTTTACTTTTTAGACGGCACTAATCGTATTGTCGAGGAATGCTTACTCATGCTCTCAACTCTGAACCCTGGCCTGATTTCGTATTCCTTGTTCCGTTTTTAACGCATGCTTTTGGTTTATTTTCTGTTTGAAAATAAGAGGTACATCTCGAAATTAACGAAGACATTTTACCATCCCGGTTATATTAAACAGTAAGTCCATATTTAATGATTTATATATGAATGATTTTGAAAAAAATAAATAAACAGAGATACAAAGGTATACGGAGATTTATAATCTAAATTCGAACTTCGTTCGTTTATATTCATTTATTCATACGTCACTTCAACATCCTGATATTCTACTTTGCCAACACCCTTCTCATACACATACACACATATATATTTCCGTGCCTTAATAATCTTTATTCACTTATATTTCTTTTTATACATATCAGTCCTTATTTAAGAAGCTCAATGTAATTACAGAGCATATAATGAATAAATAACAAAATTCTGTATTCCAAATTTCATGATGTTGCCACCTTACAATTTATTCCTTTACTTCAGTTGACATTTACAATTCTTGACAGTATTGTAGTACGAAATCAATCAATTATCATTTCAATCAATAAATCTATTTTGCCCTTAACTTATCGAAAGAAATAGCAACTATCAATCCTCTAAAAGGAAATAAAATGCGTTTGGACATGATTAAAAAATCCGAAACTCGGAAGAGAAGCTTCAATTACCTTATTGTTTGTTTATATTACGCCATTTTCAACTTAGAAATATATATATATTTTTTCAGAATGTGAGAGATTATTAATTGTCTGTATTTTTGAGAGGTGTTTTCATTGATTGAGATTGTCGGACTGACTTCCTCATCTTGGTTGTTATAGTCACAACGTTTCGGCCGTTTTGCCCTCCGGCCTTCATCAGGTGTTTTGTATCGAACTGGGGAACCGTTTGTTAGGAGTCTCGAACCCAACCCTTTATTATTATTACGGGAGTACCGCGTTCAGACTCCAGCTAGGCTCTGGAACATAATTGCTGATTCTCTGTTTTGAATTTTACTTTTCACTGCCTTCGTTCAGGATTGAACTCAGCACCTTTGGGTAACTGTAAACTTTGATACAACGTCTAGGACCACTCGGCCATATGTCACTAGGACAATTCTTAGTTGTTTTTTTTGTTAATGTTGAACCTATGTTGTTATTCAAGGTTTTCTCTCTCTATCAGAGGTGTCCAAATTGCTCTATGCTTGATTTGCTCAGTAAGTTGTTATGTCCGAGCATGTGAGCTGTTTCTTTAAGTTTTCTCACTTTCCAGTGGGTCTCTCTATTTATTATTTTTACTTAATCCCCCCCTCTCCATCCAGACATGGTTGGCTATACCCGATTTTTCCGTCTCCCCTTTAATTACTGCTTTTCGGTGTTCTTCCACCCTTACTTTCACCCTTGTAAACCTTTCTGCAACTGCATGGGATGGAGTATATGCAGTTCTTAGTCATGTTCTCCTCCATGTGTCGTCTGAGTGTTGACTCGCTCTTGAATACCGTCCTGATGTTGTAGGGGGCACATATTCTCTGAATCTTTTCGGAGATGCCTCGTATGTATGGTAGGCAGACCGTTGGAGGTTTTTGGGTTTCATTCTCCTCTCTTATACTATTAACACGTCTCCTCTCTTATACTATTAACACATTGCAGGGAGGTGTCGACGTCCTCCTACATACAGCACCTGGACTTCCCAAATTGATCACCCATTTTAGTAATGACCAGGCTCAACGTTGCTTAACTTCGGTGATCTGACGGGAACCGGTGTGTCAACGTGATTATGCCGTATTTTTGGATCTCGTGGGGAGGCAAGTAAATAGGAACTTCATGTTTTCTAAATTTAATCCTACTCGTTAGTAACTTGAACCGTAGTAGTTTAATCTATCGCCTTAATTGTCAAGGTCATGGTTAAAAGGCAACTAAATGTCAAGGTTAAGTGGAACCAATCAGCCTAACTACGGACATCGTCAGTTACAAAGATGACCGTATCTAAAAATAACGATCGAAATAGAACCGAAGCAAGTTTTATTTTGATGTGAAAAGAAAATTAACTAGGCACACAATGTTTGGAATAATAACTGCAAATGACATTCGAATGGCAGCATTTCGAAGGGAAAAGATCTTCACCTTTGCTCTTTCATGACACGTAATCAAACGTGATTTTCTAACCTTTCGAATGTCATTTCGGTAAAATATCCCAAGGTATATTCTGTAGAAAATCGGGGGCATTATTCTGCAGGTATTCATCCAACAGGAAAGCTCCTCTCTCCTGATATTCTGCGAATCTCGTGCCTCTTTGGATGCTATACTTTTGAGAGAACCGCACGCCGACAGACAGAAGAGCCAACATGTCTACGGAGAGGCCGACCGTCACAAAAGGCGGGAGAGAAAGACGCTTTGAACAACGTTGCATGCGTTGCAAATATATTGTAAGCATTCAATGGTTAAGCTATAGAGTCTTAAGAGTTGAAAGAATAAAGTTTCGACCGCAGGTCTAATAGACTTCGTCAGTTACTTTTTTCGCATTTTTTAAAATGAACGATTATTTCTAACTATTGATGTCTAGTTAAAAAAAAGCGACAAGGAACTCTTGATATATTATGAACTTCAAGTTTTTATACACATGTTTATGTTATATATATATATATATATATATATATATATATATATATATATATATATATATATATATACTCCTATGAATTCGTTTTTCTTTTGTGTGTATTGATATTCATATTAAAAACCCTCTTTTCTATTTATTTAAAAAGAAAATACAATTTTCTTATATATGGGTTGTGTAATTGCATTCACTAGCAAAAGAAATAGCTAATTTGCATATTCTTTTAAACATTCTTTTTAATTCATTCCCTATTATTTTTTTTTCTTATGGGATAAACATCTTTAGTTAAAACTATTACGTGTAATTATATTCATGCAGATATTTTACATGATTTATACTTGCATAATATTTGCGTAAAAAGTTTATAATAAACACAAAATTTTTTCCATATATATTTATGTATGCGTATATAAATTTTTTTTTAATAAATTTTGCCTCCCAAACTCCTAGAGTTTTTGGTCTAAAGACATGAAACTTCATATATAAAGTATTTGAATCCATGCAAAACTTTATATTTGGGGTTTAGCCCGGAAAAATCGGTGCAAAAGTGTGAAAATAAATAAAAAAAATGAAATTTGCCAGGTGAAGGTTGAACGCCGGCATTACGAATTCATAACATAGTAGCTATTGGTTCATGTTTTTATTTTTAACCTTGCAGTAAACATGTTTTCATAGCCCAGTCATTGACGGCAGAGGCAAAATAAATCGTGAGCTGAACGTTTTGGTTTCGATTCTCTGTGATGGCGCATGAGTCTTTTTTTATACTTTTTAAATCATTACTATATATTGCATCCAATCTATCTATCTATCTATCTATCAAAGTGAAAATAAGGAAGACTATTATACAGAAAGGTATTACTTTACATATTCACACTTTTTAATATATATATATATATATATATATATATATATATATATATATATATATATATATATATATATGCACATAACCTTATTAACAGTAGATAGGACCCGAGCAAAGCCGGGCGGAACTGCTAGTATATGCATATAAGTGAACGTGTCTGTGTGTCTGTGTACATTTCCCTACGCAATAACTCTGTCAATTTTTAATCTACAGACTCGGAATTTGATATACAGGTTACTGAGATTTGGGGAAATCGATGTGATCGGTTTTCGGCCAGAAATTTAGCTATTAAGGGGTCAAAGTTCAGCGAATGACCTTTGAAAACTCTACAAAACTCCTCCGCCAATTTTGGGTCTAAACACTTGAAATTTTAGATATAGATTCCTTGAACATGGATCTAACTTAATTTGAGCCCCAAACAATAAATGTTAAGGGGTCATAATAGGGGTCAAAGTTTAAAAAATTGACCGCTTTTTTTTTTTTGCTCAACATACACCTCCAAACACCCGGGCAACGCCAGGCTAAAATGCTAGTATATATTAGTCCAGATTCAGACCATATTTGTAGGATAAAAATCGAGAGAATATCCATTGGGTTTATATAATAGGGCTAAAAAACAGAGCTATTTATATTAATATTTATTTATACAGATATGCACGGAAACTGTTAATATGTTTAGAGCTCAAAACGTTAAAATGTTATTTTTAGCATTGAATTTATCTATGTTGTTGTGTGAGGGGAGAGAGAGGGAAAACAAAACGTGTCATTTAGAGCAGACATGGGCGAAGAGACAAGGAGAGAACAGTTTATAAAAAGGAGGGAAGGAAGAACTTGGAACATTTTTCATTTTTTATGTATTTTAATTATTTGATTTTATCTATTTTTTTCTATTCTTATACAGAATTTAAAATTAAATTTAACAGCAATAATAATAATAATAATAATAATAATAATAATAATAATAATAATAATAATAATAATAATAATGACTAGCAGAACCTGTAGAAATTCCACGGTAGTAATTGTCTATATTTTTGAGATGAGGTGTTTTCATTGATTGAGATTGTCGGACTGACTTCCTCATCTTGGTTGTTATTGTCACAACGTTTCGGCCGTTTTGCCCTCCGGCCTTCGTCAGGTGAACCGTTTGTTAGGAGTCTCGAACCCAACCCTTTATTATTATTACGGGGTACCGTGTTCGGACTCCAGCTAGGCTTTGGGACATAGTTGTTGATTCTCTGTTTTCAATGTTACTTTTTCACTGCCTTCGTTCAGGATTGAACTCAGCACCTTTGGGTAACTGTAAACTTTGATACAACGTCTAGGACCACTCGGCCATATGTCACTAGGACTAGGAAGGCCGGGGGGCAAAACGGCCGAAACGTTGTGACAATAACAACCAAGATGAGGAAGTCAGTCCGACAATCTCAATCAATGAAATTCCACAGTAGTTGAAAATTTTTTAAACACATTATGAATAAAATGGGGAAAAATGAAACAAATAACAAATTCTTTTTTAACCTTTTAAAGCTAAAAAGAATTGATTAAAAAGAATTGATTAAAAAAAATTTGATTTTTTTTAATGAAAATTCAACAAACAGCACATTTAAAAAAAAAAAAACTTTTATTGTCCGGAATCAGTTTTCAATTATAACGTTCTACTGAACTGAACACTTTTTTTTACATGGGAGTCACCACTTATCAAGGCTCGGAGGCCAGTCGGGGATAAGGGTTATTGCAGTAGTCAATGGGATAGTATCGTAGTAATCGTTGGTATTGGAGATTTGATAAAATATCTTACTTAAGGGGACAGTTTATCAGGAATTTGTTTATGTTCGACTTGAAGACATCCAAGTTGTAGTCAGGTGGGAAACAGGCAAACGAAAGAGAGTTCCACAGGTGTGCACTTCTAAGAAAGAAGCTTTGTTCGTGGAATCTATGCTTTGATCTAGGCACAGACAAAGAATGGGGAAAACTATTGACAATGGTTTCAGCTAGACGGGTGTTTTTCGCGCAAGATGGGCGAGGTGGGACCAGAGATTGGAGCTCGGACGAGCACTTGCCATGGCTACTTTGTAGCCATCTCTCTCATGTGGCCAGTAAATACTGCCGTCTAAAAAAGGGGGTAGGCTAAATTTTTACTTTCTTTCCAATTCGATGAAGACTATTACAAGTATTTGAGTATGCTGAAAATGAATATCACAGTAATGTCCTATTTTAACGTTAGAAAAAAAGATTTTAAGATATTCAATTCAAACAAAAACTTAAATACAAAGTTTAATTTGTATGATTGTATAAAAAAATAAAAACACGTTTTTTTTTTGGTTATGAATAAAAACATCCGACAATACAACGGGTCTAACATCGCATTTGATACAAATAATATTCAGTCATACATTTTTTCCGACGCTAAAATAGAACATTACTAATATGCCATTTTTAAAAGCTGAATATGTCAGTATAGACATGCCATGTCCTCAAGAAGTTTTGTCTGTGCATCATGTAACGCATTATTTTCCGTGAAATTTTGCAAAAGATCCATTTTTGGAGTGACTATTTCAATTTGTTATCAAATTCTTTAAAAAAATAAAAATAAGTTTGGGGGTGTTTTTTCACAATTTCTTATAGTTGGGATTTTTTTCAAATAGGTAAGAGAGAGGAAGGTTAGAGAAGGGCTTCCGAACCTTTTTTTAGACGGGAATATTCACTAGTTACCTAAGGGAGATGGT
>NC_136483.1:23064377-23096877 GCF_053919585.1 Euprymna scolopes | reverse complement strand
AGCAACAATGAAAATGGCTGAAAGCCCTCTAATGTGGAGACTAACTAACATGAACTATAAACACTAACTGGCCATATAAAAACTATAACCAAATTAAAACAAAAAGATAGAGGAACACAACATAGAACCAAGAAAACTGAAACTGCAAAATGTAATTAACCATCTCAACCCCCAAATTGTAGTATTGCCATCGATTGGCACCACACCAAATACTCAAGTAAGATAAAAAGACCGAGGAGAGAGAAAGCAATAATTAACCCTCCACTGCATAAGTGTGAAGGGACAGAGATCTTGGAGAGGCTTATTGCCATTCAAATTCCAGTGAAGACCAATGGTCATTGCCAGTGATAAGTCAATGGTAATCAGCTGTTGCGATGATGCAAATTTATTTATGGCGGTTATTGAAAGAGGTGGAGAGTATCGAAAATCTGGGGAGATTTGTTGTCACTCAGACTCCAGGAAACACTACCATCACATCAGTGAGTAATCTCTGATAATTATCTACGTGGGAACTCCTAGTGAATACAAATAATTTATTTTTGAAAATTGATAATGTTTGAAACGAAATTTGAGATCAAAGACAAAGAAAGGAATAAAAAAAGTTTCTTAAAAACCGTCTGCAAACTTGACTCGATTCTTTAAAAGATTAGTTGTAAATTTATCTGCTATTGAAATCGATTAAATGAAGAAACTAGCGAAAATGTCCAAGGATGAAGACGTGTGTGGGATTCTTTTTTTTTTTTGAAAATTTTGAAATTCAATCAAACGCATTGAAAAAAAAAGTATTCATTTTGTTTCCCAAATTTAGTAAAGTTAAAATTATTTCCAAACGTTTTTAAATTAAAAGTAATTATCTTATTACATTTTTTAATTTTAAAATCAAGAATTCCAAATCTAAGAAAAAATATTTTCAATTTTCTACGGAAATTTCAATATAAAAAAACGTAAAAAATTAAAAATATTTCACAAAAAAAATTTCACATAAAATTCACAGCTGAAACATATAAGATGAGGAGAGAAAAAATTAATGTTCTCAACTGAAGGCCATGTGGCCCACCTTAAGTTGTTTAACGGCAAAGGACACTATCGATTATAAACAATTCATCTGATGTGATTAATTAAACTCAAGTTACTATTCTACCAATATCTCAAGAGAAATTGCAAGGTTTATATCTTTTTTAAAAATATTATGGCTGAATTATCGGATCCGTTGTTGAAGTGGCTGGAAAAATGGTTGGCTCATTCTACCGCTCCAGAATGTATCTTACTCAACCTGTACAAGAACCAAATATCTTGTAAGATGGAGTACTCTTGTCACATCTGAGAAGGAACTGTTAAAAGTACCCTTTCTTGCCTTGACAGGGTTCAAAACCGTCTTCGAAATCTAGTGGGCAAGAATCTTTTCACATCCCTACTTCACCTTTCTGACAGAAGAGATGTAGCAAGTGTGCCACTTTGGTGTAGGGGGCTACTATCAAGGGCAACAACTACTGGAGTACTATGTAAGGATTTGGGCAGCAAGATGTCGGTTCACGTTACACTTGAACTTTGCATGTCAGTACTGTTGGGGAAGCAGGGACTTGGAATGGAATTCCAAAGTCTAGCGGTTCTGGGGAAGAAACTACTGGAGTAGAAAGATCTTTTACATCTAGGGATCTCTACAGTTGTTATATATTGGTTATCATCGAGAGGCACCATTTACGTTTGGGTGTATACACTGTATAACATCAAAAGATTCTGTGTGCGTATGATTGTCTCTAATATAAATGGTTGTGTGTTTGATTATCATAAAGGGAATCGTGTGTGTGACATGTAATTTCTTAACCTACCTCTGCTTCTTCGATGTTGGACCATCTGGGAATTTCTCATCCTGGAGGGAGACTTGATACCTGTTTGACGAAGATTTATCACTCCAAGACGATGAATGGGTTTTATAGTTTTTATTTCACATTCCCCACAGGTCCTGCAGAAGGTGGAAGTGAACTCGGCTTGTGTGGGTTCTTCTTCACACACGTCAGCTTTCGTCTCCCCTCTCCCCAGTTAAGAGGGGGAGACCACGGAAAAACGTCCGTCTTCTTCAAAGCCCAAATCAAATCTCCAGATCTAGCCAACGTTACCACGTCACACATACGTATTTTGGTCAGCTGACCTTCGGTTCTGGTAAACGTGTATCTCCACGTTAACTCTCCTCTCTCTCTTTCTCTCTGTAACACAGTGTGGGGGTGGGGTTTAGCAGCCTGTCGGGTTTGTCGAGGGTACTCACATCATGGGGGCACAAGTGATTGCAGTTCGTCAGAGCATTCACCACTAAAATACTTGTAGAACAGGCAGAGGGATGCAACATTTCGTCGATGGGACAGAGACTGAGGCTTAGATGCCAGTTCAGGGCCTATCAGGGTTGCGACTCTCTTTTGAACCTTGTCAAGGAGCGAGAGACTGTAGCAGATGCACCAGCCCAGATGTGACAGCAATACTCCATACATGGGCGAATGGTGGCCTTATAGAGGAACAGGATACTTTCAAGTGTTAGTAGTTTTCTAGCACTGTAGAGAGAGCTCACCTTTCTTGCAGCGGCCCTGGCAATGCCTTCAATGTAATTGTTCCGACTCATGTTTCCTGTGAACGTTAGGCCAAGGAGTTTGAAAGATGTACTCTCAGATAATGAGGCGTTGGCCATTGCTATAGGTGGTAAAGAAGGTTTCTTGTAATTATTGAATGAAACTAGTTTAGTCTTGGCAGCATTGAACGTGACTATCCATTTTTGTCCCCATTCCACTACAGATTGGAGGTCTTCCTCTAGTATTTCTGCCATTTCCTTAGAAATGTGTTCATTCGTCTTCCTGTCGTGCCTGCAATAGAGTGTAGTGTCATCAGCATATATACCCATCTCAGAGGCAATTTTGTCGGGGAGGTCATTTATGAATATCAGGAACAATAGAGGTCCAAGGATAGACCCCTGGGGCACTCCTGCATTTATATCATATTGTTTAGATGTACGATCGTCGAGGACAACCTGGATTTTTCTCTTATCTAAGAAGGATTTAATTATGTTCAGTATTCTACCAGTGATACCGTATGATCTAATTTTCCTGAGGAGACCCTCATGCCATACCCTGTCACAACCCCTTGGATATATCTAGAGCTACCGCTCTGCCCTCCCCCGCTTTGTCCAGTGAATGATATATACATTCAGAGATTACAGTTAGGATGTCTGCTGTGGAACGGGCTTATCTAAATCCATATGGTTGGTCAGTCAGAAGTTTAGCGTCTGTAAGGTGATGGACTAGAGCATCCTATCAAAGACATGGTTGAGATCAACTTTAATGTTATAAGATCAGGGATAAGCACTGAACCAATGAATTTCAAGCTAAGAAAGGCATTTTTCGGAATTTACTTTATACTGTACTTCTCAGACAACATAAATTGAAATAAGTAAATAGAAGATGGTGACAAATCTGCTGCAAAGAAAGTAGGCTCCCGCTACTAAACTAGAAATCTATAATATAAATCTCACCTGTCTGTTTAAATGTATGTATGTATGTATGTATGTATGTATGTATGTATGTATGTTTGTATATCTGCCTAAAACTTTCGACAGAGGCGACGGATTTTCACGAGATTGGTATCGTTTTAAAGCTCAACCGTTTGGATGACAAATATCGAAAAATTGGCTAAAAACAATAATTCCTTCACCCTAAACTAATCACTTTTCTACAAACTAAACTAATCGCTTTTTTGTAGATATTATCAAAAGTCATCCCCTCTTTTCGATTGACTAGCCTTAATTTAAACCTTTGCCACTTCCTGTTTGGCGATGGATGCAATGACATTGTGCATAGAGTACTATTGCCAAATTTGTGCTAATGCATCAATTATTACATGTGAACCCTTCTTTCTGTGCTCTCTTGATATTGGTGCCTGTTTGTAAAGAATTATGATCGCGTTTAAACTTTTGCAAGAATGCATATACATTTCATAGTTTTTCATCATTTATTATTAAGGACTTAGATGGTTCCAAATTTATTAAGCATTTGGTATGAATCATTGCAAAGACAATAACCTAAATACACTTTTTAAAAGTAAATCAAAATATTACTCAATATTTGGTTCTTATTTAGAATTCAACGTAATTAAAAATAAAATACAGATAATACAAGAACATTTTTATAATGTATGTACCCAATAAGGAATGAAGATGTAATATTGCAAAAAAAAACACGTAAATTTATGAAGTAGTTTTATTTTTAACAAAGGAAATCAAATTTTATGAATAAGTAAAAAGGGGCTGTTTTCGCATTGTCATTTTGGAAAAATAAAACAGTAAAAAACAAGCAGACAGGTCCACAGTATTTCAAACTTCCGAAATCGTTTAAAAATGATTTTCTTTTTTTTTTTTTTTTTTTAACTATTTGATCAATTTACGTGATTTTTAGAATATGACATTTCCGTTCCGTGACAGATACTTACATCATAAATACTTTCTTGTAGTTTTGTGGGTTTTTTTTTTTAAGTAGGTTTAATTCTATATAAGAACTCGATATTTTGCTAATATTACGTGGTTAAAAGTGTAACAAAATAAAAAATCAAATAACACCAGGCTGATTAATTTAAATATAATCTTGACTAAACACACACACACACACACACACGTACACAGACAAACACAATTTACTTAAACTGACAACAAGGCGAGAAAACCTAATAGCGGGGAGGTGGATGAGGTATTAAGAAAAGGAGGGCGGAGTAGGTTGAGAAGTAGTTAATTATTCACATAAAGAAATATCAAAATGTTGAATTTAAAATATCTTTGGCCATAGAATTATTTCAAAAGCACTTATCTTTTGTTTTAAAGAGAATTTATAACTCTGGAATCACGCCAGCAAACCAACAACTGCTAGGTTATTACGTAAACCTCTTTTATAGAGAACGCCACCTAGTATTACAATATTCTAGAACCCTCTCTATTCTATCTCTATCTCTCCTGTATTGTAGATTTTCGTGAAAGAAGTAACAGATAAGCCGCCTCTCTCTATATAGTAAAGATAATTTACGTCCTCATAACACTAAGAACTTAATATTTCTTGCTATAGCCTTTTTATTTTACTCACGTCCACCTCAAACAAGACATATCGTCACTAGGGCGTAAGAGGTTACTAATTGAGACCATATTTAGGCGAGATGAACAAAATGTTGGTTTACATTACATTTAAACTTTTGTAAGTCAGTAAAGTCAAGAAAGCAGATAACAAGAAGGCCGTTCCAAAACAGGCACAAGGATACAGTATTGTAGTGATGAGGCAGGAGTTAGAGCTTAGTTGAAAGCGCGGAGTGAATTAGATTAGAAACTCTTCTTTGAACCTTGTCCAAATGGCAGAGACTGGCAGTGTATGCATCAGCTCAGATGTGGCAATAATACTCCATGCATGAGCGAATGGTGGCTTTATAGAGGTATAAGATGTTCTTTGGTGTGAGTAATTTTCTAGCATGATATAGGGGACCCACCTCCTTTGCAAGAGCCTTTGCACTGTATTTGTTCGAATTCATGTTGTTTGTAAATGTTAAGCCAAGACGTTTTTGGTCTGGGTTCAAACTAAGGCAGCGCATTGTTTTTTTTATCAGTGCTCTCGGACATAAAAGAAAGAGAGCAAGCTTCACTGATATTTCTATTATTGTTTTCTCTCTTGTATCTAAATGTGCAACCGGTTGCCCTCCTCATCTTCTCTGCACTTTGTAAGGCGCATATTTTTCTTTGTCCTGACCTTAAGGTAAATCGCATTTTGTTTCATTTCTTCATTTGCTCTCTTTCAGTCTAGCCTAGTTCATGGCGGCTAAACTCCAGCACCAATCCCAGTGTATTCATTCCTTAACATAGGAACATGAAGCTTTTAGGCATGTGTGTGCACTTACAGCCTCAATAGTTAATGGATTGTAGCTTATGATACTACTGAGTATTATTACTTTTTTTTTAAATGTAATGGCTTCCATGGAGGTTTGAACATTTATTATTTTTTGCTATCAAAGAACTTCTTTTGCTGTTTACTCTCACAACTTTCATGTTTTATTTTAGGACGAAAATAAATATTGATGACCAACCAAAAGTTTTGGTCGGAGAATCTTAGATGAGTTGTTAATATTCAATGAATGTGGACCATCCTCGTAAAAAAAATCTATTAGCCAGCCAGGCACAGAAATTAATGCCAACTGTAGCCCATAAATAACACATCATTTTGTCTGAGATTTTGAAATGAGCTGCGGCTGTTATTCAATAAAAAGTTTCATATATATATATATATATATATATATTCACACATATGTAAGAGTATATATGCATATGTAAGTATATATATATATATATTCTCACACATATGTAAGAGTATATATATACATATGTAAGTATATATATACATATTCACAAATATGTAAGTATATGTATACATATTCACAAATATGTAAGTATATATATACATATTCACAAATATGTAAGTATATATATATATACATATGTAAGTATATATATACATATTCACACATATGTAAGTGTATATATATATATATATTCACACATATGTAAGTATATATATATATACACATATGTAAGTATATATATATACACATATGTAAGTATATATATATATATATACACATATGTAAGTATATATATATATACTTATGTAAGTATATATATATATATATATGTAAGTATATATATATATTCACACATATGTAAGTATATATATATATTCACACATATGTAAGTATATATATATACATATGTAAGTATATATATATATACATACATATGAAAGTATATATATATATATGTAAGTATATATATATATACATACATATGAAAGTATATATATATACATATGTAAGTATATATATATACATATGAAAGTATATATATATACATATGTAAGTATATATATATATATATATACATATGAAAGTATATATATATGTATATATATACATATGAAAGTATATATATATATACATACATATGAAAGTATATATATATACATAAGTATATATATATATATACATATGTAAGTATATATATATATATACTTATGAAAGTATATATATATATACTTATGAAAGTATATATATATATATATACTTATGAAAGTATATATATATATATACTTATGAAAGTATATATATATATATACTTATGAAAGTATATATATATATATACTTATGAAAGTATATATATATATATACATAAGTATATATATATATACATACATACATATGAAAGTATATATATATACATACATAAGTATATATATATATATATATATATATATACAAATGTAAGTATATATATATACATATGTAAGTATATATATATATACATATGTAAGTATATATATACATACATATGTAAGTATATATATACATACATATGTAAGTATATATATACATACATATGTAAGTATATATATACATACATATGTAAGTATATATATATACATACATATGTAAGTATATATATATGCATACATATGTAAGTATATATATATGCATACATATGTAAGTATATATATATGCATACATATGTATGTATATATATATGCATACATATGTAAGTATATATATATATATATATATATATACATACATACATATGTAAGTATATATATACATACATATGTAAGTATATATATATATACATATGTAAGTATATATATATATACATATGTAAGTGTATATATATACATACATATGTAAGTGTATATATATACATATGTAAGTATATATATATACATATGTAAGTATATATATATACATATGTAAGTATATATATATATATACATATGTAAGTCTATATATATATACATAAGTATATATATATATATGTAAGTATATATATATATATTCACACATATGTAAGTATATATATACATATGTAAGTATATATATATATATATATATATATATATATATATACACATATGTAAGTATATATATACATATGTAAGTATATATATATATATATATACACATATGTAAGTATATATATATATATGTATACACACATATGTAAGTATATATATATATATATATATACACATATGTAAGTATATATACATATATATACATACATATGTAAGTATATATATGTACATATATATATATATATATATATACACATATGTAAGTATATATATATATATGTATACACACATATGTAAGTATATATATATATATATATACACATATGTAAGTATATATACATATATATACATACATATGTAAGTATATATATGTACATATATATATATATATATATATATATATATATATACATGCACACGTATCTGTATATATATGTGTGTGTGTGTGTATGTGTACGCGCACACCCACACACACATATACATATATATATATATATATATATATATATATATATATATATATATACCAGGTTAAGCTATTAAGAGTGATAACTAATGAATTTAATTAGGTTACTAAGAGTGCTCAATAAAAAAGAGCAAGATATATTTTTATTAATATAAGCAAATTTACATGTCTGCGTCACTAGACATGCTAATATTTCGGACAAATAGTCGGTTAACAACCAGAAGTCCTCGTAAGGCGACTTGAGAAATGATTGCTTTCCAGAGAAGAAACCAGTCTTCAAATAAAGAAAAAAGACACAGTTCAATTTACTTAAAATAAAATTTAAAAACTTGGACTGGTTTCTTCTAAGTAAAGCAACCATTTATTGTCACATGACTAGAACGTTTGGTTTTAACTGACCATTTGTCGGAAGCATTAGCATGTTCAGTGTCGTTATCATGTGAATTTATATATATATATATTTATATATATATATATATATATATATATGTATATATATATATATTTATGTATAAAATATATTTTAGTCATCGACATACAGACCTGTTTCGTTGTATCACAGCTCATCAGTGCCGCTAGACTAACACCTCTCCCAAGCCGAGGATCGAACCTAGAACCGTCGTGATGACAGTCGGCAGTCCTACCCCTTGACTACGGAATCGGTGGCCGAAATTAACCTGTCCGAACGATTATTTAAATAAACATCCGTCCGCTACTCGTAGAGGGCTCAAACGTTTGTTTGTAAACAAATCGCGAGCTTCGCATTATTTCAGCTAAATTAAGTAGCGAGTAAGATAATTTACGAGAGTGCTCTACCAAAGAGGGGAGCTTTATAAAATATATTTTAGTCATCGACATACAGACCTGTTTCGTTGTATCACAACTCATCAGTGCCGCTAGACTAACACCTCTCCCAAGCCGAGGATCGAACCTAGAACCGTCGTGATGACAGTCGGCAGTCCTACCCCTTGACTACGGAATCGGTGGCCGAAATTAACCTGTCCGAACGATTATTTAAATAAACATCCGTCCACTACTCGTAGAGGGCTCAAACGTTTGTTTGTAAACAAATTGCGAGCTTCGCATTATTTCAGCTAAATTAAGTAGCGAGTAAGATAATTTACGAGAGTGCTCTACCAAAGAGGGGAGCTTTATAAAATATATTTTAGTCATCGACATACAGACCTGTTTCGTTGTATCACAACTCATCAGTGCCGCTAGACTAACACCTCTCCCAAGCCGAGGATCGAACCTAGAACCGTCGTGATGACAGTCGGCAGTCCTACCCCTTGACTACGGAATCGGTGGCCGAAATTAACCTGTCCGAACGATTATTTAAATAAACATCCGTCCGCTACTCGTAGAGGGCTAAAACGTTATTTTGTAAACAAATCGCGAGCTTCGCATTATTTCAGCTAAATTAAGTAGCGAGTAAGATAATTTACGAGAGTGCTCTACCAAAGAGGGGAGCTTTATAAAATATATTTTAGTCATCGACATACAGACCAAATATATATTATTTATGTATATATATATATATATATATTTATGTATATATATATATATATTTATGTATATATATATATTTATGTATATATATATATATATTTATGTATATATATATATATATTTATGTATATATATATATATATATATGTATATATATATATTTATGTATATATATATATATATTTATGTATATATATATATATATTTATGTATATATATATATATATATATATGTATATATATATATATATGTATATATATATATATGTATATATATATATATATATATGTATATATATATATATATATATATTTATGTATATATATATATATATATATTTATGTATATATATATATATATATTTATGTATATATATATATATATTTATGTATATATATATATATATATTTATGTATATATATATATATATTTATGTATATATATATATATTTATGTATATATATATATATTTATGTATATATATATATATATTTATGTATATATATATATATATATATTTATGTATATATATATATATATATATATATATATATATATATATATATAAAATGGGTTAAGAAATTCCAACGAAAGAAAGATGTATATTTAAATAAGGGGGTAGTCACCAACAATGTGTATTTTTTAACATTATTTTATTATTCTGTGTCTTGGTTTTTCATTGAGAATAATGTCTAGATCATTGTAATAAAGAGAGAGCGAGAGAGAGAAACACAACACAGGAGTGATCACAGCCAATAAAACAGTAATAAAAATTGAACATTCCAATGACACACGTTTCCACCCCTTGGAAACATTTCAAATGAACTACGAAAATGCTATTTTTACATCTCCAACACATTTTGAAAATAATTTCTGAAGAGGACGCTTCACAGAACGTCTGAAACGCGTTAAAAACAATTTCAATGATGTAAAAACATTATTACAATGATCTAAACATAATTCTCAATGAAAACCAACACATGGAATAATAAAATAATGTTAAAAAATACACATTGTTGGTGACTACCCCCTTATTTATATATATATATATATATATATATATATATATATATATATGTATAGAGAGAGAGAGAGAGAGAGACAGACAAACAGACAGACAGACAAATATCTTTGAAATTGGAACCCATCAAAATAATCAAAAACCTAATATACTGGATAGAGCAATTAAAGAACTAAGAAACGCGGACAATTTTGTGTAGCTTACTTGCTATATATTTTCACAACTTACTATAAGAAATAGGAAAAATGCAAGATGAAAATAAAATTGAATACATTTCAATATTTATTGATCTATCAAATTCAAATAAGGAATTATAATAATGAAAAATCCTTAAACCATGGATTTTCAAAGACACACACTTTTCATCAAAGGAAAAACATAAAACAAATGCATCAAAAGATTAGCAAAAATTTGAACATTTAAACTTGAATTGATGCAGTTCATAACTAATGTTGATCTTTGAAAATCCATGGGTTCAGGACTTTTCATTATTATGATTCCTTATTGGAATTTGATGGATCAATAAATTTTCTAATTTATTCGATTTTATTTTCATCATATATTTTTCTTATATATACTAGCAGGAAACCCCGATGTTGCCCAGGATTTAATTATGATCAACAAATGTTTTACACTCCCATATTTTTATTGTTGAGGAAATCGGTAAAATCACCCATTTTTTAATCAAATCGATTGATTGCCTGCTCTAGTTGGGCATCCATCATGGTGTACCGGGGGGAAACTTCACATGCTTCTTGGAAGTGATTTAGTTCAAAATACACTGTAGTTTACATAGTATTGTAGAGAGATTATTTTCATATATAATGGCTTAAAGTTTAAAATGAAAAAGTCAAGTGTCATGGTTCAATTGGCTGTAAACAGAAGCATTAATTTCTTATGTATCCCTGTCATATCAAAGAACCTATTGTTCATTTTATATGCTGAGCCTATTGGTTGTGTGGTAATAAAACTTCTCGAATGCACTTCTGATGTTAGGCTGTATACGGTGTTAACTTTGATTAAAATCACCTGCTCTTTCTTTCATCGGCTTTTTTTGATTATTAATACTTATCAAAGATATTCTGGTAAAAACCTATTTAAGAACCCTGCTAGATAGATAAAGTACATTTGTGTAAAATTTCAGAAAAATCGGCGCAGCTTTTTAAGAAAATTCCAGAAATAAGAGCATAAAATTTATTTATATTCGTGCTATATATATATATAAAAAAATGATACCATTAGTTTCAAAGCCAAACAAAGGGACCAATATCTTATCGCCTATGCCAGACTCTCTTCAACCCCTGTTTATAGCTGCCCCCCTTTTTGTCGGTTGATATGCATTTAAAACTATGCAAATGCTTGCACGTTGAACTTGCAAACGGTATAGAAAAAAAGTAGAGACAGTACTGGAAAATGAAAATTATAACATTATATTGTCTATAGAAATACAAACGAGCAAACTCATTCAAGCAAAGAGACTGGACGTGATAATATTCACCAAGAAGGAAACCCTGCCAAATCATAGATTTCATCATCCCAGCAGATTAGAGGGTGAATATCAAGGAGGTAGAAAATCTTAGCAAATCCATAGAATTTGCCAAAGAATCCAAAGAAATATGAAACCACTGTGATATCAATAAAAAATTGGAATTATAGGAAATACTGACGATTAAGGAAAATCTTTGAGTGCAGAAACCAGCCCACATAGCTAGTGAACAGTAACCAACCACAAGTAAGGTAAAATAGAAATAAAAAATATAAAAAGAACACCACACGAATTCAAGGGATTTTAAACTGCTAGAATTCCTCTGCTCCTCTCCCCAAAGAAAGCACTTATACATACAAAATAGACACGAAGAATCAAGAAGGATGGAAAGATTGGAAAAGAAGCCAATAATCAAACCTCTATTGAAATAGTGAGAAGTGTACTGGGATTCTTGGAGAGGTTTATTGCCATTCTAATTTTAGAGAAAGTGGTTGTCAGTGAGAAAGAAATGGTAAATGGCTGTTGTGATAATGTAAAATGACTTGCAATGTTTATCGTGAGACGGAAAGTGCTAGTGAGGCTTGTTGTCACTCAGATTCAAGGAATATCATTTGTTACTGCTAGTAAACAATATGAAAACTTTTCTCAAACCCTCCACGACTACTTTTCATAGTAGCAATTAACATTGCCGCTTTGTTTTTGTTTTTTTTTAGGAGGAGGAGGAGGGATAATGAATGTTATTACAAACACTAAAAATAAATAGAAAATATGCAGTAATGGAGGTAAATTAGTTGGAATGACTTTAATAAAATGCCTGTTCAAATGGACTGCTGGGCAAGAAAAAGAACAATAATGGATTGTTTTATTTGTTGTCCGCTCAGACTGACATCATAATCAGTTTAAATGATTTTAATCTTGGTTTTATATTCGCATTGCAAATCAATTATAAAGCTGTAATTCAGTAATGGTAGTTTTGGAAAGCTTATCAGAAGTATTTCATCAAAGACCTAATGGGAATCAGACCCAATACAATTATATAGATATACTAGTGATGGGACGATTCTAATATTTTTCCCGATTCTGATACAATTCCGTACTAAATTACTGATTCCGATTCTTTATAAGTCTCTAAATATCTAACTTTGACATTGTTATTTTTCATGATTACTGTAAAAACACATGCTAAATGTGCAGATATTTTCTCAAACGTAAAAACATACGTTGGGGCGATCTATCACTTTTAGTTCTACTGGTAATTTAAAATCAATAAATATTTATTATTTTATTATTACTATCAGTAGTGGAAGATTTTGTTTTAAACAAAATCAAAAAAAAAAAAAAAAGAAGATTATTAAAGAATCGTTTTGGCATTCAGAATATAGACACACATTTTTCCGATTTCGGTACTCCAAAATGTTCCGATTTTGCTGATTCCCGATTCCAATTAATCGTCACAACACTAATATATATATATATATATATATATATATATATATATATAACTACTTAATTTACTCACATAAAATTAATATACAAAAGTATAGATTTATACGTAAACTTTAAGTATTTACTTCAAAAGTGCTCAATACGTAGGTAGAGCTAGTTAGTAAGTTATAAAATGTATATGGCGATTAAGCTACACTGAATATTCCGCGTTTCATCATATACATTTTATAACTTACTATATATATATATATATATATATATATATATATATATATATATATGTGTGTGTGTGTGTAGAGAACTTGAATGTCTACTAGACACTCTCCTAGAGTGTCTTAGGTCTCCCTGCAGATGGGTTTGTCAGAATAACTTGGTATGAGGATATTTTTGCTACAAATTAACCCTGACTAAATATTCGAAATCACAAAGTATTCACAGCCCAAATAAGAACTCAGTATGATTAACCCACACTAGCTTTTACAAGGAATAGTGAACTTTCACTAAGTGATGTTACCTCAAGTAACAGTACGAAATTGGATACTCCACCAGACTAGATTAATTCTAATTCTGAAATAAAACAAAGAAACAAAAAAAGAAAGACATACTATAACATATTTAACATGGTCTATTAAAGAGAGGAAAATGATGTTCTCAACTTCTTTATTAACTAGGTGTTTCAGAGATAAAGGAGAACTTTTATGGAATATTCGAATATCTATGTATCTCATATAGAGATCAAGTGTTAGCCCCTGGACAGGGGCCTCTTGATTTCTGATAACTTTAACTGTAGTAAAATAAAACAAAAATATGGATATTCATTTATACAAACATATACAGAGCAAAGTCAGTACATATTATTATATGTAGAACTATTTGTAATTGAGCACTATTATATTAATCCAGTGAATATTCTTCAGAGTTTTTTCCTATAAACACATTCTTAAACCTGACCTATTAATATATGAGTCAATAAAGAGAGAAAATGGAGGTATAAAAACTAAATAGTAATATATATATATATGTATATATAGATGTATTTATTTATTCAATAAGGGTATATATCAATAAGGGGTGCTGGGTGGGTGAAAACTCTTTATACCATGTTATTTTGACGCCTAATGCTTCTCATTAGAAGAGTAGAGAAGATGCTAGATACCATAATAGGGATGCGACGTCTAGTGATTGTTACATTAGAAGCGAAATAACTTATTGAGGCTGTTTGGGGGAACTATATTGATCTCTGTAATATAGGAAGAGTGTAGTTTGTAATATATAGCGTAGGTGGGTATATTGCATATCTGTCATAGTTTTATATATATATATATATATATATATATATATATATATATATATAGTAGTTCAGATTAAGAATTCATACAACATAATCATGTTGACACACCAGTTCGCAGTATATCACCAAAGTTAAGCAAAGGTGAGTATGGCCAGTACCAGATGGGTAACCATTTGGGAAAGCTAGGCACTATATGTACTACATTGGGACATAGAAATTTCTAGGTTTGTATCTGGGGATGTGTTAAAACCACTAGGGTAGATGCACTTTTACTCTTCGTTAACACATCTAGGAGAAGGAAAACTCTTTTATAAAACCTGAGGTCTACTGTCTGCTCTGTCTGTGGCAATTACTTGCACTGACTGAGATTAGCAGTTTTTCATAAAAGGTGTGGATAGTTCTACTCAAGCCTTCATCACTATAAACAATTTATCAGCGTTGACTCCAAATTCGCTTTCTACCCTCCTTAAATTTTAACATGGGATTGAGTTAGTAAGAAACCCTTGAGAGTCGATCCAGAAATTTCTGAAGAAATGAAATTGATGATGATGATAATGATGATGATGTTAGTATCGGCTACCACGATCGAATTCCAAAGTAATCTAAAAAAAAAATCGCTTTGTTCGTTTGAATTTTCATGTTCGATATATACATCCAAGTATTTTTGTTTTTCTCTGTTTGTTCGTTTCTCGAATAATACGCATTATTTTTTACAATCTCTTTGTTAAGTTAGACATAAGATTAATTGTTCGTTTTATGTTTTCGTTTTTATTTTTTTATGAAAATCGCTCCAGAAAAAGCACGAAACCAAGTTTTACAATATTTATATTTATTAAATTGTTAGGTGAAAGGATAGAATAGTTTCGAGACCCCCTCCCCTCAACATGTTAAGAATGGCTTTCAAAATAATAACGTTATTATTTCAACATGGTACAATAAGTGCATAAGTACCAAAAATAAAATAATATTACTTCAAGATCAAAAATTAGACAACCATAAGTGGTTGGTGGATAGATTTTGACTCCGATATCAGCAATTTTTCCCTCCTTGTCAGAAACATCGCTCATGGAATACGAGAACTAAAAGACAAAATAAGGGAAGCGAGAGTTACAAAGCTTCTGTGAACCAAACTGGATTCGAACCTGGCACACAAAGGTTTTCAGTCTATCATTCACCCCAGCTTTTTTACCTATTTAATTTACTTGATTTTGTTTATTCGTTTAAGTAGACAAACTGTTGTGGTATGACCATCCTTTGTTTGTTTGGATTTTTTTACAAAGGAGGCACTACTTATCAAGGCCCGGAGGCCACTCGAGGATAAGGGTAAATGAGTGTAGAATAGTCAATGGGAAAATGCTGTAGTAATCATTAGTAGTGAAAATTTGATAAATTGGATTACTTAAGGGGATGGCTCATCAAGAATTTGTTCACATTGGACTTGAAGACGGCGATATTGTAGTCAGTTGGAAAGCAGGAAAACGGAACAGAGTTCCACGGGCGTGCAGTTCTAAGAAAGTAGCTTTGTTCATAGAATCTACGTTTAGGTTTAGGCACACATAAAGAGTGAGGGGGGGTATTATTGATAGTGGTTTCAGCTAGACCGTTCTTAAAATATTGATAGATTTCATTCCCAAAATTGATTTTTTTAACATAACATCCTTTCATTAAATTATTTTTCCAAAAATATAAATATTTTTTTACAAAAAAATTAATCTCTTACAAACTGCAAAAACACAGTTCGAGGTAATGGAAAAAACAAAAAAAACAAAAAAAAACAAAGGTAAAAGTTAAGATTCCCGGACAACATCGGATAGGGAGAACTAGTTATAAATAATTAGTTGTCATTATTTTTAAGTCTGCGATTATATTCTTTCTTAATTATTAATTCTTATCGCCCTCATCTCTATATTTGGCCTAATTTGTTTTACAAGTGTTTTAATGGAATGTGCTATGATGAATTCATTATACTTGCCTCTTTGTTAGAGGTATACACCCTCTAGGTGTATACCTCTAACAAACCCGTGTAGCAACAAAAACCCATCCCTTCACTGTAGGTGCTGAAAATTTTCTACTCTAATAACTTCTTTCCTCTGACTGCTTAGCTCTGGAGTTCCCCCCCTGCTTCCTGCTTCCCTGGTTATATTGGCATCCAAAGTTTAAATGTAATGTAGAGTAACATCTTGCTTATCTCCTTACATAGTCCCCCAATAAATATGGCCATAAATAGTAACCCCTTATGTCAAAGGGGCCTTGTTTAATCACTTTGCCTTGTGTGGGTTGAACAAAAGTAAAAAATAAATTAAAAAATAAATTAAAATAAATAAAAAAATAAATAAATAAAAATAAAAAAAAGAATTGATTTTTTTAGTTTCTAAATCTTCTTGTGTTAACCTCAGAAGTTGTGAGTTCAATCCCTGATAAAGGAAATTTTATTTTGAACCCATTTAAAGAAATGTGTATATGTTATTAGATTGTTTCCACGCCTTTTTAATATGATCAAAGTGTAGTATATTTTATGATACTATACTTCATCTCTTCTCTCCTCTGTCAGTAAAGGAGAAATCCTTTGAGATGATAAAACTAAATGCGTAAAACTCAGCATGGTACGATGGAGCGTACCAAAGGTAATGTCTACTTTTTTTTTTTATACTGCTCGAATGGATTAGAGGAGATTGTAAATTGTATTGTTATGATGACTGAACTTATGCATTCCTTACCTGAAAGTTCTACCTCTTTGTTGGAGATATTGACGGTGTGAGATTCTAAGAAATTAATCCCTGCCATGGACGTTCGTCAGAAGCAGAGATGTGTCATTGAATTCTTGGTAAAAGTGCATTTGATAATGGTGGTGATTATGTAGAAAAATAAATTCTGGGCCACAAAAAGTCGCTCGCTTTAATGGTACCACTCCCGTTTTCGTAGCTCTTAAACTAAACAGGAGGCTTTACTTTTGGAATGATCCTCTTAGAATTTTCTTAATTGGTCTGATTCTGTTGTTGGCATTGTTGCAAGAAAGACCACGTGTATGTTTCCAACATCCCTAAGTGAAAATGATACAATGGAATCGATTTAATTCGATCTTGGCACACCAGTGTTTATACCACCGCCTTTTAGAGAGAGGCAATTTTTTTAAAACCCAATTCAAAGTGTCAAAAAGTGAGAATTTGTTTTTTTCTTTTCATATTAATATACGACCTTGTGTTTAACACTGCCCATGCGAAGAGACACGTAATTAGGGAATCGTTTGTTTTTTTAACAATTTGATTATGAACAAGAAAACAAAAAAGAGATTATAAATGTAAATTATAAGAAAATTGGGTCACTTAAAAGATATGGAATATCAAAAACCGTATAATTAACATTGACAACCTTGCAAGCCAACGCATTTCAGGTGAAAACATTATGTATTTATGTGCCATGTCGAAATTAGTATAAATTCCAAAATTTACAAAAACTGATCCAGTAGATGTGCTACAATTTAGCACTGCTAAATGTATTCTGAACAAAATATCAGCCATAATTTCGTTCTGTTTAAAAATGGCGGACCCTTTATTTAAATCAAATTAAGTCAAGGGATATAAGTCAGTTCGTCATACAGAATTGGTCGCACAACTCTTCCACATTAAAACATACGATAAATTTTATTTTTATTTGTAATTATTTTTTTATATTAGATCATTTTTCTTAATTTTAGGAATGTATACTAATTTCGCTATGACATGTAAGTATGTAATAATGTTTTCACCCGAAATGCGTTGGTTTAAAAGATCACCAATGTAAACAAGCACCACAAACTTTTGAGTTATCTCCCTTAAAGACACCTCTTTTTTAAAAGTTTTCTTTTAAGCGTATAAGAATAACATAAGGTTCCGTGTTATCATAGTTGAGCTAAAATCGAGAGAGCCAGCACTAAGAGGTAAACGAGACTTTCAATGAAAAGCTGGATCAAAAATGGCGGAAGCGTCTCTTGGGAAACTTCAGAGGAATATTGAGTTGGCTCATCTGCTATGCAAGTAAAATAAAAGTTCCCAAAGAAAATTTTTTACATTAAAAGGTGTTGAAAAGACATCAAACATTAGCATTCAATATAATTCATCCTCTTTTCAGGATATTTTCTTTAATTTGTTTCTTTTTTTTTTTTTTTAATGTTTTATAAGATTGTGTCGAGCTTTGCTAAACACACCTGTTTATCGTCCATTAGATGCATTTATATGTGACACAATAGATGCCGTAGTCACTGATGAAAGAAGAAAGAGAGGAAAAAAAGGAAAAAATTCAACCTTTTCCTTATCATATTTCTGTTTGCTTGTTTTAGATAAACATGATAAGTCTCTCGGCTTTTTTTTTTTGTTTATTCCGTTCGCCTTCTGTGTGTATACGTTAGGCATGCGCATGTGTGACGAATGCAAAGATGACAAGCGTCGGCCATTTTGTTTTTGCCCAGCAGTTATGAACGTTAATGCTTTGATATTCGGATACTTTTAAGTAACTGGATTCTGTTACAATATGAAGAAAAAGATGAAATACAAAAAAAGAAGAAGAAAAAAGGAAATACAAAAGAAGAAATGGAAATAAAAAAGAAGAAAAGAAATAAAGAAAAGGCGGAGAAAACAAGAAAGTAAAAAGAAGAAAAAGACTAAATAAAGACGACAAAAAGAAATAAAGAAAAATAAAATACAGAAGAAAAAAAGAGGAAATACAGAAGAAATATATTAGGAATTGTTGCAATATTTGTACAATACTAGAGAGGGTAAATATTTATTTTCGTTAAATTAATACATTTATACAAGAAAAATTAATACATTTATACAAGAAAAATTTGGCACAAGGCCGAAAAATGGGGGAAGGGGACGGTCTTCACTGACTAAAGTTAACTAATTTAACCTAGCTAGATCCTACTTTCACTCTACTATACCAGAGAGGGTAGATATTTGTTTGGTGTCCACCGCACCAAAGTCTGACACAAGGTCAGAAGGTGGAGAATAGGCGAGTTCCCCTAAAGGAGGGCACTCTTGCTTCAAAAAAATTGCAGGACACCCCGTCGGCATTCCCCGGTAGGGGCACCTTAGGCGACAAGCAATAAACTTGCCCCACCCGAAAGTCGGGTGTCAAGGCCTGGAAGGGTGGACCTCCTGGGTGAGACCCAAGTGGCATACATCAGCCCGACTGGTACAGGGCCAGTTCCCGGCTCCGCACCTGTCGGGCTGAGTGTCAAAAACGGATCCTTGACGTGTACTCTACCCAGTCTCCCTGCAGCCGAAACCGCTAGGAGACCATTCTCACTATAATGAGGGTATACTAGAGAGGGTATATATTTAAATGCTGCCCACATCAGCATTATGTGGCACAAGGCCGGAAAGTGGGAACCCCGCAGGCTCCCCTTAAGAAGGGGCACTCCTGCAATTTTAAAAATTGCCTGAGTAACCCCGTCGGCATTCCCCGGTCGGGGCGCCTCAGACAGCAAGCAATAAACTTGCCCCACCGGAAAGCCCGGTGGCAAGGCCTGGGAGGGTGGACCTCCTAGGTATTACCGAGGCGGCGTACCTCAGTCCACCAGGTGCTGGGCCGGTTTCCGGCCCCTCACCTGTTGGGCTGAGTGTCAAGTGACGAATCCTTGACTTGTACTACCCTGTCTCCATGCAGCCGAAACCGCTAGGGGACATCAGAGTGGGTATATTTAAAGAAAATTGGAAAGTTCTATTTATAAACACTAGCGATAGGAACTGGCCAATCAAATGAAGCCACACTCTGCTAGCAACCAATCAGAAACCGGAATCTCTACCATAATTTAGAATTCTCACACATACTTTTTCGTCTTCAAGTGAGAATGAAGTTTATGCTTTGTCTCATGACTTCTACCGATTGGCTAGCAACCGAAAACTCTTCTAAAATTAAGAATGGCTTTCAATTCAAAAGGAATACTGTGAATGATAAGATATACATAAATAATAAGAAAACATAATTGAGGAATACGAGACAAAATGGGTAATTAATAAAATGCGAAAATAAAGATTGTCAAAAATAAAGATGGTAATGGTATGAGGAAGAAGAGAAAGAAAGATGACAAGAAAAATAGGAAGAATTCAAAGAAAAATGAGGAAGAGTATCTGAAGAAATAAAAATATAAAAAAGAACAAAAAGGAGACAAAAAAGAGTGCATAAAGCAAAATGAGGAACACGTGAAGAGTAACAAAGAAAATAGGGAAATAAAAAAATGAATTATATAAAAAGAAAGAGACGGAAAAGAAAACTTTAAAGAAAAAGAAAAGAGGAAATAATGAAAAGAAAGAAAACATGTATTTACATAGTTCACAATCAGATTATATGCCGATGAACTCGAAGGATTTGGGTTGTCTTGTTTTACAGCATATCAACCCCTTTCGGGTTATTTAATGCCGAATATGATCATTTTGGTTATAGAGTTTATGCTCTCCAAATATTTATGCAAGGTGTTTGCTTTCGTTGTTTTGTAGAGGATTTTTTTTTTTTAACTTTGTAGAACATTATTTTGACTTTGCAGAAGATTGAATTTTACAAAGGGAAATGGAAAAAAAAAACCCCTTAATATCAATGTTTGGTGCATTTTAGATCCGGAAGCTGGTATTTTCAACCAACCGTATCAATGTACAAGAAAGGGAAAAAAGAAGAAAAGGAGAAAGCAAAGAAAAGCAAAGAGAACAGTAGAAGGAAAAAGAAGGAAAAAATGCATTTACATAACTTCAAGTTCAATCAGAGTGATAATGCACAAGAAAAGAAGGAAGGAAAGAAAGAGAAGGAAAATAAAAGGGGATAAAAGTAAAGAAATTTTACAATCATGAGGTTTGTCGTTTTATCAGAAAACAAAGTGGCACCGAATGAAAGTGTTAAAAAACTGGGAAATACCTGAACTAAAAAATGTTATTTGATATGAAGACGTTAGCAACCGTAATAAAACTCTTAGGACCAATTCTGAAGAATTTCACAAGACTTCAGAGAGTGGGAAGCTTGAGTAGATACAGAAACAACTTCTATATATTAATACGATGGCGTGTTATTTTGTGTGCCACGCTTACATTTTTTTTCTCTTCCGAGTGATTGTCGTTTAATTGTTATGACCTTCCATTTTTTGTCAAATAATTTTACCAAGAATTCTTCATAAGTTTTGGTTTCGATTATAGCTGAAGGAACTCGAGTTTATATATATACTAGCGGGGGCACCCGGCGTTGCCCGGTTGCTTGAAGATGTGTGTGTAAGCGGGAGGTAAAGTAAAGAATAAGCGGAGTAATAACCCTGGCTAAATATATATATATATATATATATATAAAACGATGTTAAACTTCTGAAAAAAAATGCCCCCCCCCCAAAAAAAAACAGCGAACAAACGTAAAACTTCTTTAAAAAAAAGAAATCGGAAAAACAAAAATCAGGTAAAAAAAAAAATGGACGTGCTTGGAAAAACAAAAACAAAAAAAAAAACACAGCATCAGCAAAAAGTGGAAAAAATGGCATATATAACGCTTCGATTCGCTTAAGTCCAATGGTGTGTTTCACCCAGTAGAAAATGAACGTTAAAATTCCATTCCAGTTTTTTTAATCAACTACAAAACGAAATAAAGCGAAAGAAAAAATGGCATAAATAACCCTTCAAATCGGTTAAGTTCGTTTCACCCAGTAGAAAGCATAGAACGAAAAGGAATGTTACAATTCCATTCCAGTTTTTAAAGCAACTACAAAGTAAAGAAAACCCAAACCAGTGTTTCTTCGTACTTTCCCTCGTGAACGATCCCGCAACAGTGTAAGTGGTGGCGGGGGAAGGATGAATTTATTAGAGAGAAAAGATTTTACAACTTCCATTGATTCTAACCGATTTTGGCAGTGACCTCTCAGCAGAAAAAATATAGGAATCTACGATTATCGAAGAAGTGTAGAGATAATAGGCCTAGAACACCTCAGTTTGTGCATATTACATTTGCATGAAATGTCTTGATTTTAAATCCTATTAAGGTCAAAATCAGAGGAGAAAAATGAGTTCATTTTATATATATATATATATATATAGATAGATAGATTTGCTGTGTTTTTTTAACAATAAATACAATTAAATAGTGGCTTCGCCTCGAAGCTCATTTTTATTTACTTAGAAAGTCGCCCATAATTTATTTGTACATATATAACATTTTATTTATTTTTAAAACAGTAATCTACGTACATGCATGTAGAATAGCTTTACTGTTTCTAGGAATCGATCTCCGGACCATGTGTACCACAGTCCGACATGCTAACCGTTCCACCATGAACTCCTAGATAACTTTACTGTTTATTTTTATCGCTTATAAATTTAGATTTTTTTAAACGATAAATGCGGTTTTTATATATATATATATATATATATATATATATATATATATATATATATATATATATATATATATATATATATATATATATATATATATTCTTCATAAGTTATGGCTTCGATTTCGATTCCAGCTGATGCCCCCAAGTCATATAGATATATTTTTTTATTTTTTAAATTACAACTTTGTAATATGTAAGAATCGAGAGAAAATTGACTCTATAATAATATATACGAAATATGCATAAATTAAAATATCATATCTAAGCATATTTTATGACTGGGCTATGCTGGGTGTCTCTGCTAGATTAGATAAATACTTCTGCAGTTTCAACAAAAGAACTACAATAATATCGGGGGGGGGGGGTCTCTATTTATGCTGGACACCCACAAATTACCAACATCTATTATATATGAATGTGTCTGCTGTGGAATTTTCACAGGTCCCGCTAGTCTGTACAAACAGTTTATTTTTACTCTTATTCACCCCAAATATTGCCACCTTGAACGTAAGGGGCTACTATTTGGATCGTGTGTTAGAGAGGGATGTGGGGGAGTTCAACAGCGAGATGTTCGTTCACATTACATTTAAACTTCACCAGATTAATACTGTCATGAAAGCAGGAACATGGAGGGAATTCCAAAGTTTAGTAGTTTGAAGGAAAAACTATTAGAAGTAGGAGGCTTTACAGATTCTATGAAGGGGTGAGATTTTGCTGCTTGTCAGGTTAGTCAAGCGTATGTATATCAAGAGGTACAAATGCGAGTCCATCAGTCCTATTAATGAATAAATAGACCTAAGGTATTGATGCGACTTTCTATTACTTGAATTTGGTATGACAAATATCGTATCATAATGGAAGTATTGTGTGTATTCATATTTGATATTTATCTAACTTAGAGGCCAACTCATTAGAAAACTATGAATCAGAAAATGTGGTATAATCGTTTGGTCCATTACTTTCATATTTGTTTTACATGTTGGTATGCGATGGGTGGCTTCAAAACTTATTTATCTCTGACCAGGTCTTTCTTTATCCATCTTTTCTTAAAGTCCATTTATATCACTCCCTCCTATGACCTTTTTCTGTGAACTGAATCTGCTACCATAACTGTAATATATCTAATAACTCAAGAACTTTTTTCAACATGACCATAAAATCACAGACTACTCTTCATTAAATTTCCACTATACTGTCCAAATTTAAGCTTATTCTAAGTTCATCATATCTAGCATATCTTTAAAATTTGACTCATATTCTCATATCATTTCTCTTCATGCAACGCATGTCCTCAACTTTCATTTTCACTTTCACTTTCATCACCACACTACATACACATGCCTGGTGGACCTTAGCCGACAGTGATAACATTCTGCTACTTAGTAATGATAGAACTTTCCTGTATTTAACTTTTTCAATCACACTAGCACCTGCTTCACCTTGTGCTCTAAACTAAACTGTTCCAAATCAGTCAGCTGCCAAGACTAAGCTTGATTCTTTCAACAATTACAAGAAACCTTCACTACCAATAATAGCAATGGCCAAGAATACATTACCAAAAAGTACTTCCTTTAAACTCCCCAGCCTAACATTTACAGGGAACATGAACTGGAATAGATACATTGAGAGCATTGCCAAGGTTGCTGCAAAGAAGGTGGGCTCTCTCTACGGTGCTAGAAAACTACTTACGCCTGAAAGTATCCTGTAACTCTATAAGGCCACCACTCGCCCATGTATGGAGTACTGTTGTCACATTTGGGCTGGTGCATCTGCTACTTGTCTCTCACTCCTTGACCGGGTTCCAGCCTCTGTCCCGTTGATGAAATGTGGCATCCCTCTGCCTGTTCTACAAGTACTTTATTGGTGAATGATCTGATGAACTACAAGCACTTGTACCCTCTCGATGTGAATACCTCCGACAAACCTGACAAGCAGCTAAATCCCACCCCTTCACAGTAGAGATCCCTAGGTGTAAGATAGCATTCTACTTCAATAGTTTTTTCCTCAAATTTGCTCGACTTTGGAACTCCCTTCCGGGATTCTGCTTTCTCAACTGAACTGATATGCAGAAGTTCAAGAGTAATGTGAATAGACATCTTACTACTCATCTCCCTTCACAATACCCCCGTCATTTAGGTCTCTGATAGTCGCCCTCTACTTCAAAGTGGCACTGTGCATTGTTTGGAGTGAAAATTGAATAAAAAAAATAATATTACTATGATAAAAGGCGTGTGTGGAAACAGAAGTTACACAACCTCTGTTGTGACTTGCGCTGAGAAAAGTCTGAATTTTGAGTTAGGACAGAAATTCCTAACACTAATGTCAATAAAGACAAGTGGAAACGCTCTGCTGCTTTGTAATGACTAGAGCTATGACAACAGAATATTCTTATCATTGTTTTGACTCTCGAGTTTATATCCGAGCTTGATTGATCTTGCTATACACTCTTTCTTCACATCTGAGTTTTCATCCATTTCCATTGCCTTACAGTTCTTGCACACACTTTGCAAAAACACACATGGCTGCTTTTCTGTCGTTCTTCCAACACATTTTTGAAGCCAATTCAACCTGAGGATGCAAGAAACACCGGATGATTAACTCGTTATTCATCTGGGTTCCACAACACCATTATCCAGATGTGGTCTAAAATTCCCTCTTTAGATTAAGATATCTTTTATCACCAATGAACACATTCTTTCACCTCTTTGATTTTCTCACTAAATGCTGGAGGTTTATCTCTTTCTTTTTACTGACGGGGTTGGGGCGTGAGGGGGGGGGGAAGGTGGGTAGGGGCGGAAATGTCCATTCTCCGCTTAAGAAGAAAGAAATGCTTCTTGACTGTGTATTTTTATGGCACAATCACGTTGACACACCAGTTCACGCCAGAGTACCAGGATGGGCGACCATTTGGGAAGGCTAGGCGCTGTATGTACTGCGCTAAGTCGTAGAAATTTCCAGGTTGGTAACTGGGGGCACGTTTAACTCACGGGTGGGGAGGGAGGAGATACATTCTCAAAAGACGAAAATCAACGGTAAACCACCGTCTTTACATTGCTCTTCAATTTGGAGAGCCGTGGTCGCCGACGCTGTTAAAATAGCAAGGCCGCTGCATGTATGCAGTTTAGAAAGAAAACGGATTTTACGCTTAAGATGTTAGGGAGGTTTGAAAGTTGAGATTTTAATGAAATAAAAAAATGTACATTTTTACGGATAGAATGAAGATTTTACTAATATACAAATGTAAAGTTCGATATTCATAACTATATATATATATATATATATATATATATATGGAATTACCTACTAGACACCATCCTCAGGTGTCTTCAGTCTCTTTGTACAAGAGTTTGTCAGGACAAACTGACATGAGGGTTCGCAATTGTATTTTGAGTGTCGCCTGCACTGAAATCGCGTGCACATTCCCGAGTTTAACAGAAAGATTCCAGAGTTTGATTAGATTCATCTGAAGATAGTCAGAGATTACATCAACTGAAAGATCATATATAACATATATAAAAAAATATATATATAATAACAGTCAAGATGAGAACAGTAGTTCGAAGAATCCAAATAATAGGAGTAATCAATCCTCATCTAAAAAAAAATATAAAAACATTAACAAGGAGTTTGTGAATGAGAACAGATACACGATAAATCAAGACAAAGAATTCATATTGAAAGAGAAGAAAGAATATTTTTAAAAAAGGGAGTAGGAGTAAAGTAGGAGGAGTTGAAATGTGGAAGGAGTGTTCAGAAAGGAAGAGACAAAGCATTTCAAAAGAAAGAGAATTTCAGAAGAGAATATAAATGCGCCCTTCTAGGCCATCAGAGAATTTCAGCCTGAGGGTACTCTCTCCCACTCTGCTTCCAACCAGCTTCATACCCTTCACTATTCCACTATTCAAATTTGGGTGCTTAACCAAAAAAAAAAAATAAAAATAAAAATAAAACAGTTTCACAGCGGCATTACAAATACAAGTCTAATTGTATTCTTTGTACCTACAAATGGCAACGAAATATTTTTCTCCTTTTAGTTTTCATGGCATCCCCGGACCATACTCTCAACTTCACGTTTATTCTATGTGTGCGTGTTTCATGATTTAACCTTAACTCGCAAAGATTTCGTTTGCATCGTTTTCTACTTTTATATCAAAGATCTCATAAGCCTGAATCAAAATCCCTCCAAATAATCAAAAATATATTCTTAAAAAAAAGAAAGAAAAAAATTACCAAGATGCGTTCATTTTATCTAGATAGACGTTAGCAATGAAATGATTCAGCACTTACCAAAGGCCACTCGAGGATGAGAGTTAACGAAATTGTTAATTGGATAAGTCAACAATAATATGAAAGGATTGTAAAGGATGATTGAAAAAGGTAGGATTTGATTAAAGCGATTCCAAACCTAAGCATGATAGATAATCGAAAATGCTATTCCACACCTAAGCATTACAGACAATCGAAAATGCTATTTTAAACCTAAGCATGACAGACAATCAGAAATGTTATTCCAAACCTAAGCATGACAGACAATCGAAAATGCTATTTCAAACCCAAGCATGACAGACAATCGAAAATGCTATTTCAAACCTAAGCATGACAGACAATCGAAATTGCTGTTTCAAACATAAGCATGGCAGACAATTGGAAATGCTATTTCACACTATGCATGACAGACAATCGAAAATGCTATTTCAAACCTATGCATGACTCATCAACTTGACTGACAAAATCTCTAAAATAAAATGAGATTTACCAATACTTTGGGTAAACACTTTCTCCGGCAGATAGTTTACCAATAATCTCTTTATTATTCTTGATATTCATAAACAATGAAATTATGCCCGTGACAGGTATATTTATAGTTGAAACTATGCTTTTTAACAGACATGGAGGGAAAACGAATGTACGCGTATCCAAAGCAATGGATGAAGTCTTATAAAATGACATTCCGTTTGTAGTGGAATCAGGATGTCAATGGATGGTAATATTTAGTGCTACTAAGACTGAGTTTCTTTCCTTTAACAATTACAAGCACTTTTTAACCACTGATTGCCATGGCCAATAACACTGTCTAAGTGCTTATCATTGAAAACCTGGCAGTATAGAGTATATCTACAAAGCTAGCATTTACGTATGCATATGCAGAGTGGAACGATAAAAGTGTCGCGCTAAAGAAAACAATATTACAGTTTTATTTTAAAACTTTTATTGAAAAAACAATTCAGGTGACTTGATTGTGTAGTAGAACTGACATCTATTCAATGTAGCTACCTTCAGCCTCAATCACTGCCTTGACACAGGTCTGAAACTAGGAGCATATGGAGTATTGTTGTAATATTTGGGCTGGTGTATCTGCTACTAGTCTCTTGCTCCTAGACAGGGTTCAAAAGAGAGTCGCCAATCTGATAGGTCCTGAACTATCATCTAAGCCTCAGCCTCTGTCCCATCGACGAAATGTAGCATCCCTCTGTCGGTTCTACAAATACTTTATTGGTGAATGCTCGGATGAACTGCAAGCACTTGTGCCCCCTCGACGTAAGTACCCCCAACAAACCCAACAAGCAGCTAAATCACACCCCTTCACAGTTGTGATCCCTAGATGTAAGAGAGCCTTCTACTCCAGCAGTTTCTTCCCCAGAGCTGCTAGACTTTGGAATTCCCTTCTGGGTTCCTGCTTCCCAACTGTACTGACATGCAGAAGTTCAAGTGTACCGTGAACCGACATCTTGCTGCCCAACTCCCTACATAGTACCCCTGTAGCTTATGTCTCTGATAGTAGCCCCCTAGATCAAAGTGGCAATGTGCCTTGTTTGAGGTGAAAATTTAATAATAAAAAAAAATATGAATACATAAACAAAAGAAACCGTATCTCTCTCTTTCTTTCTCTCTCCCTCTCTCTCTATATATAAGTAAATTTACAGGTCAGTGTCGTATCACACTGTGATATCATTTTCGAAGCAAAGAAAAGCTAACATAGGTTTCGAGGAGATCCAAAATATACTTAAACGAATTCAAGTATTAAGGAAAAGTTTTCTGTCATCAGGAAATAATTTAATAAAAATCGTACACTATCAAAACAAAACACGATTAAAAAGTTTTCAAATATCAATAAAAAGTAAACATATATAAGTCAGTTTTGTTAAAGTCTTTTCTTTTATTAGCATGAGAAGGTACATAAAAAGTTATTCATGAACGCGCGTTTCTTGCTAAGTAACCGTCATCAGCATGGTTTAACATTAACAAGGATCGAACCCACAACTACACTGTCTCTAATTTGACGTTTACCACTTGACTACAAAGCTTTACATTAAAATATGTACAATTTTTATCCCTTAAATATTAAAGTAACTAGCCTGGGTGCTCGGCGTTGCCAGGGTGTTTAGAGGTGTGTGTTGAGCAAAAAAAAAAAAAAAAGTGATAATAGGCAGGCAGGCTCGAACCCGTACCATAAAGGAGGAAAAGAAAATGTGAAAAAAAATCAAAAACAAAAACAGAAAAAAAAACGTGTCGTCTTTGCTGTTGCGCTCATCGCCAAACCGGAAGTGATGAATGTTTAAATTAAGACTAATCAATCGAAAAGAGAGGATAACTTTCGAAAATATCGGCGAAAAAAGCGATCCCTGCCTGTAGGAAAGTGCCAAGTTGAGTGTGAAGGAATTAATGTTTTTAGCCAATTTTTCGATATTTGTCGTCCGAAGGTTCGAGATTCTAAACGATACCGATCTCGTGAAAATCCGTCGCTTCTGTCAAAAGTTTTAGGCATACATACATACATACATACATACATACATACATACATACATACATACATTTAAACAGACAGGTGAGATTTATATATTAGATAATATTATGTACTTGTGCTAAGTCATTACTGTATCATATAAATCCGAAGATTTTATTGTTGACATTGGTTTCTCCCGATATTTTTCTAGTCAAAATTATTTCTAGAAAGAGACATCCGTTATAGGAGGGATCACGTGAAGGTTGGCAACATCAAAAGTGAACGTAATTTTCGTGTTGATGACTGCTAGTTAGCAAGAAACGTGCATCCATGGATAACTTTTATTCACGTAAAAAATGAAGAAATATATATATATTAATAAAAGATGGGAAAAATTAAATAAAAAATTTATTATATCATCAGTGCAATAAGAAAAAAGAAAAAAAAAAACTTTTTTAGGTCATGCTATTTTTCCTTATTGATTTGATGATATAATAAAGTTTTATTACACAAGCGTACGTCAAGGGCAGAAAACTATTTTGTGTTTAGAATTTTCTTAAATTTATTTTAATTCAATAAATGCGTAACAAAAGTTTTCTAAAAAAAAAAAAAAACGCATTCGAAAATTTAAGAAATTCTGGCTTTGTTAGGATTGTTTTTTTTAATCTCTAATTTGTGTTTAAAAAGCTTCAACTAGAACTTGCCTCCATACTTACAAAACTCTTTAAGCCTTGCCTTAAAGAGAAGTGCTTCCCAACACCCTGGAAAACCTCATCAGTATGGCCTGTATTTAAGAACTCAGGTGATAAGTCCTCTCCCTCTCAGTACAGGCCAATAAGTCTCCTGTGTGTCATGAGTAAGCTGCTGAAATCCATATTAAATAGAGAAGTAGTCAACCACCTCAGCAGAAATAACCTTCTTAGTGACATGCAATGTGGTTTCCCTTCTGCCAGATCTACAGTAGATGTGCTAACTGTTATATCTGTTATATCTCATAGGATTAGCGAATCTCTTGACAAAGGCTTCCTCTCTAGGGCAATTGGTCTTGACATATCAAAGGCCTTCGATAAGGTATGGCATAAGGGCCTACTTCACAAGATGTCCAGCTACGGTATAACTGGAAATGTTTTCTCTATCATTAAATCATTTCTCTCCAATAGGCTCATAAGAGTAGTAGTTGATGGGCAGAAATCAAAAGCCATAAATATTAATGCTGGAGTCCCTCAGGGGTCAATCCTAGGCCCAACTCTCTTCCTGATCTACATCAATGATCTCCCAAAACACATACTAAAATCATTCGTTGACATCTATGCTGATGATACGACCATCTATGGCAACACATCAAAGGCCGTAAATGACAAAGTTCTCTCAGATTCTCTCTCCTCTGATCTTGAGCGCGTAGTACAGTGGGGGAGGAGGTGGCTGGTTACTTTTAATGCATCTAAAACCAAGCTCCTATCTTTACATCATCAACGCTCTGATCCCCATCTGGCAACAATTGATATGGGTGGCTCTCGTCTAGGGGAAGCTCCATGTTTTGATAAGCTTCTGGGCTTGACCTTTACCCCTGACCTGAAATGGAATACGTACATCAAGTCAGTTGCCAAGATCGCTGGAAAAATGGTAGGATCCTTCTACCGCTCCAGAAGATATCTCACCCCGATGCAATTCTCTATCTATATAAAAGCCAAGTACGTCCAAGGATGGAGTACTGCTGCCACATCTGGGCAGGAGCTGCTAAAAACAGCCTATCCTGCCTTGACAGAGTACAAAATAGGCTTTGTGGCTTAGTGGATGATACCCTTTTCTCTTCCCTGCAACCTCTCTCCCACATGAGAGACATTGCGAGCCTGTCTTTGTTTTATCGTTACTGTCATGGCAGGTGCTCGTCTGAACTCCAATCTCTGGTCCCCCCTTGCCAATCTTTCATGAAAAACACCCGTCTAGCTGAAACCACTGTCAAAAATATTCCCCACTCCTTATCTGTGCCAAAATCAAAACGTAGATTCCATGAACAAGCTTCTTTCTTAGAAGTGCACGCCTGTGGAACTCTGTTCCGGTTGCCTGTTTCCGACCTGACTACAACCTGGATGTCTTCAAGTCCAATGTGAACAAATTCCTGATAAACTTAATTAAGACACTTTATCAGATCTCCAAAACTAACGTACTGAACACACAATAACCCTTATCCCCAAGTGGCTTCCGGGCCTTGATAAGTGGTGACCACTTTGTAAAAAAAAACAAAAAAAAATGTATTTTGTGTTATAATTTTCTTAAATCTATTTAACAAAAAAAAAGAAAGAAAAAAAACCAT
>NC_136483.1:22871877-23056877 GCF_053919585.1 Euprymna scolopes | reverse complement strand
ATGGAGGACACAGTCAGAGTACTATAAGAACGGCGACTACACTTTATTCCTAAACAACAATAACACATATAGCCTACATAACCTATAGTTATGCATTTTCAAAACCTAAAAGACTCAGTGGAATTGTTTGGAGTTATAAATATAAAATACCTGTCCCAAGCAGGATAAAATTAATTCAAACTTTTATGTCCCCTTACAAGGACTAAAATAATGATATACTAAACTTTGTGTCTACAATCCTTATTCTGATTTTTATCCAAACACATTACATGATTTCACTGAAACCTTGTCAGTGAGGATTAAGGACATGTGTTGCATGGAGAGAACATGAGAATGATACGATGGGTGTGTAATCTATTCTATCTATTTTCTTATGTATGGCTTGTAGAATTGCATTCACTAGCAAAAGATCTAGCTAATTTGCATATTCTTTTAAACATCCATTTTAATTAATTCAGCTTTCTGATGGGATAATCATGTTTAGTTAACTATTACGTGTAATTATATTCATGCAGATATTTTACATGATTTATACTTGCATAATATTTGCGTAAAAAGTGCATAGTAAACACAAACCTCTTCTATTTATACTAGCATGGGTGCCCGGCATTGCTCGGGTGTTTGGAGGTGTATGCTGAGCAAAAAAAAAAAAAAAAAAAAAAAAAAAAAAAAAAGAAAAGGTCAATTTTTTAAACTTTGGCTCCTATTATGACCCCAGAAAATTTATTGTTTTGGGCTCAAATCAAGTTATTAAGTTAGATCCATGTCCAAGGAACCTATATTTAAAATTTGAAGTGTTTAGACCCAAAATTGTCGGAGGAGTTTGGTAGAGTTCTCAAAGGTCAAAATTGTTGAAGTTTGACCCTTTAACAGCCAAATTTCTGTCCGAAAGCCGATCACATCGATTTCCCAAAATCTTAGTACCCTGTATATCAAATTTCAAGTCTGTAGACTAAAAATTGACAGAGTTATTCCGTAGGGAAATGTACACAGACACACAGACACGTTCACTTTTATAGATATATAGATTTATGTATACGCATATATTTTTGTTTAACAAATTTTGCCTACCAAACTCCTCCTAGAGTTTTTGGTCTACAGACATGAAACTTCATATATAAAGTATTTGAATACATGCAAAACTTTATATTTGGTTTTTAGCCCTGAAAAATCGGTGCAAAAGTGTGAAAATTAAAAAAAATGAAATTTGCCAGGTGAAGGTCGAACGCTGGCATTACGAATGCATAACATAGTAGCTATTGGTTCATGTTTTAATTTTTAGCCTTGCAGTAAACATGTTTTCATAGTCCAGTCATTGACGGCAGAGGCAAAATAAATCGTGAACTGAATGTTTTGGTTTCGATTCTCGGTGGTGGCGCATGAGTCTTTATTTTAATACTTTTTAAATCATTACTACATATTGCATCCAATCTATATATATATCTATAAATGTAAAAATGTCTGTTTGTCTTTTCTCTATTGTAGTTAAGGAAGACTATTATATAGAAAGGCATTACTTTATATATTCACACTTTTTAATATATACATATGCACATAACCTTATGAACAGTACATAGGGCCCGAGCAAAGCCAGGCAGAACTGCTAGTATATCTATAAAAGTGAAATTGTGTGTCTGTGTGCGTACATTTCCCTACCAAACTATTCTGTCAACTTTCAGTCTACAGATTCGAGATTTGACATAAAGGGTATTAAGATCTGGGAAAAAGATTTGGTTGTCAAGGGGTCAAAATTCAACGATTTGACCTTTGAAAACTCTACCAAACTCATCCGCTAATTTTGGGTCTAAAAACTTGAGATTTTAGATGTAGGTTCATTGAACATGGATCAAACTTTTTAATTAGATTTGAGCCCAAAACAATAAATGCTAAGGGGTCAAAAATTAGGGTCAAATTAAAAAAAAAAAAATTTAACCTGTGCAGTATCTACCAAATTTCTCAGCCAATTTTTGGTCTAAACATTTGAAATTTTATATAAAGTGTATTCAGACATAGGGCAAACTTTTTAATCAGTTTTTTGCCTAAAATTTGGCTGCCAAGAGGGCAAATATCAAAAGATTTTACCTTTGTGGTCTCTAGCAAACTACTCAGTCAAATTTGATTTAAACATTTTAAATTTTACATAAAGGGTATTCAGACATGAAGCAAGCTTTTTAATCAGTTTTTAACCGAAAATTTGGCTGCCAAGAGGTCAAAGTTTACAGAGTTGACCTTTGCAGACTCTACCAAACTTCTCCGCCAATTTTGGGTCTAAACACTTGAAATGTTAGATGTAGATTACCTGGACATGAGTCAAACTTTTTAATATATATATATATATATATATATATATATATATATATATATATATATATACATATATATGCACATGAAGTTATGAACAGTACATAGGGCCCGAGCAAAGCCAGGCTGAACTGCTCGTAAGTCTTAAAGACAGGCTTAAAACTGGTGATCCTAGAGGAAGGTTAAATCTAGACAGTATAGGGAGATGTGTTCAGAACAGGAGACTTGGATGGTATGGTCATGTTTAAAGAATAGATGAGAGTTATTTTATTCATATATGTGGAACAGTTAAGGTCGCAGTCCCCTTTTACAGGAGAAAGCTAATGAAAACATGGGAAAAAGTGATAAAAATTAACTTGAGAGAATGAGGGAGAAATAAAGACTTGGCTAGAGATCGCTTAGCTTGGACATCAATTTCTAAATGCCATTTAATATATTCCAGCATGTGAAACGTGTGTTAAATCGATGATGATGATGATGAATCTCTTGCACTTTGTAAAGACTTCAAGTGCGTATTAGTATTGTAGTATTTATTAAAATCGAGGTCATTTAGATTTGTGTTTTCTGAGAAGATCTTTGAACTAATTTTCAGCTGAGAGCCATTGTTTAAATGAAAACACAACTGAAGATAGGATAAAGCTATACATCGGATCAAATCCTTATAATTTCCGTAAAGACTTAGAAAAATAGACAAACTTTTCCTGTCTACGTAACGAGAGTTCTAGAGAGGAAATTGAAATCACTTTTCGTACTTTGAAATGGAAAATGGACTGAGCCTAACAAGATTTTTCGCTTGAAAATCCTGATCGCACTAATCGCTATATGGATCAATGCCTTAAAATCTCAAGTTATGCTCGATCAACTTTCCATTAAAAAGTTTTATAAGTAATTTCCTCTCGATAACAAAAGGAATTTGTTTATCATATGATTTTTTTGAATAGATTATATAAATTTATTGGATGTATAATTTTTCTCGCATATTAAATTTGAATTTAAATTCTAATGATGAATGTTTGTTGAATGAAATTTTGGATGATGAAATGTGAAAGATGCATGTTAAAGACATGCTTAGATCTGATGACTTCAAACGAAGATTAAATAAATATATAGGAAAATGTGCTCAGAACAGGAGACTCTGATGGTATGATCACATTGAAACAATGGATGGGTTAGTGAGTGTAAAAGAGTTGAGCTAGTAGGGTCAGTTCACTGGGGAAGACCAAGGAAAACATTGCAGGAAGTAAAAATGATATATTTAAATTGGATAACTAAAGACTTGGCCAGAGATAGGTTAGTTAAGAAGTAAATTTTTAAAAACCATCCAACACATGCCAACATATGTTACAAACATTAAACTGATGATGACGACGGCGATGACGATGATATACTAATTTACTCAAACTCACTTTTACAATAGGAAATGGCTTAGTTGATGACCCTCTAACTTGCCAGTGAAAATACACACTTCTTCATTATTAGAAGTGAATGTGGCCCAGTTAAGGAAGCAAAGTTAAGGGGAAGACCAACGAAAACATGGCGGAAAGTGATAACGACGAATTTTTTTTTCTTTTTAATCATTCTCCATTGAGGCATGTTGTGGCTGCTAAGATTGGGGTTCATTTTGATGTTTCGACTGTTGAGGTTTGAATGCCGATGTGTATCGCTTGATCATTTAAAATGTATGCATTGTTTTATTTTTGATCCAACCGGAAATAAAAAAGTTTTATGAAAAAAAAAGAAAAAAAAAGAGGATGTGTCCTTTTGGGCCATCGATTATTTTAGGTCATCGGTTATTTTGGGGGTGCATCAAGTATACACAGGAGAGATAAATAAATACGTGGCCAAGTTAATTTCTTAAAAGCCGTCCAACACATGCCAGCATGTAGAACGAATGTTTAGTTGAATGTACGGAGGAGGAGGAGGATGATGCAAGATATTCAAGATGTGGCTTAACTCAATGACCCCCCCCACAACCTGCCAACGGCAATACACACGTTCTTCATTATGCCATAGCATAGCCTTTTGATACACACAGGCATTCAAATCTTATCTTTAGCATCAAAAACTTTTATCGTAACAAACAGTGAAAACATCTCCATCAAGCAGTATAAGAAATAAAGGAATCAAAGGCCTGTATATATATATATATATATATATATATATATATATATATATATATAAACGATACACATGTAAAGAAATATGTCGCGGCGCCAAATGGAACACTTTTCACTAAGTGACCCCCCCTCCCTCTAAATCAGCCCACACCGTCTCCCTAATTAGATAGCATCTTGGTACCACAAGTGCCATTTGACCGTATGAGGCCAAGTGAAACGACCACCATGCTTTTTAGCCTCGAGTATCCAAGAAAAAAAACCAAAGCTAAGTAAAATTCCTAACTGTTCGCATATAATTTAAAGCTAATATTCTTTCCATTTTCAGGCATATTGTAACCGATAACTTTTCTTCACTTAAATAGACTATTTCGCCGCCTACAATGCCATGTCACTTAATTAATAAGTCAATGCTATAGTAAAGACAAACTCGGTAAAAAAAGAAATTATGCTAAGTTATTTAGAGGACATGAAAACTTTATTTAAGTACGATACTTAATATAATCAGCCATCGAAAAAAAAAAAATTTTTTTTTTTTTTTTTTTTTTTTTTAAGAAAAAAAAAATAAAAAGTTAATAAACATCAGTGACCCCCCCCCCCCTTGCTTGTACACTGCCATTTCCTTTCCGGATCCCTGCTCCGAACTTATGCTCGTGATCCATCATCTCATCTGAAGATGAGGGGCTCTTATGCCTTACACAACAATTTATCAGTCTGTACTATTGTCTATAAACTGATATCATCAACAATTAGATAAGCTGCTTTTAAATTTCCCCTCTTGACAAAATTGCAAACCGGAATGCAAACGGATTTTCCTTTGCGTTAGAGGATTGAACTGAAGCAGTATACTTAATATGTACAATACGTGCGTACTAAACTAAACCACCTTTGTTACCTATATACAATCGCCTATACTGAATCCTCATCGGCTCAAAGCTCTCTGTATCCCCAGACTCTTAATTTCTCAAATCTTATATCACCAAGACATCCTTCTTAATTGATACAAGAATCCTCCTGAGCAGTTCAACATCCAGTGATCATATATCCAATCCTCATGAAATTGCTTATATCACCCTGAATATTACCTTAAATCTTTATTCTATCCCTAAGCTAAGTAGAACACCTAATAACACTCTAGTCAACTACTTTTAAAATTAGATAAACCCAGTTTCAATATTAGAAGTACATCGTCCCTCACCTTGACTACGGACTTGTGCAATAAGTCATGAAACTATTGTACCTAAAATTCCTCTCCAAACTACAAAATACTGCTGCTTGTATACTAAGCAAGTACCTCCTATAGATACTTTACCTCCAAGATGACTGCCTTGTCTGTTTTGCATGACAAACCTTATTATTTTTTACTTAAATTCTCTTTCTCCTGATCACTAACAAATCAAATCTGCTCTACTTCCTAAGTTGACACTAAACAAATCCGTCTCACGTAACTTAGATGGGTCCTTGCTCTCCGCCCTTGACCTTAACAAACTCGTAAATCGATACCCATTAACACCTAAAATTTCCTAGGCATGCTCCCGATTATAACTCCCAACCCATAACCAAGCTTCTAAGTAAATACTTACTAGCCTTAGTCCAATACATTGACTTAAAGTAATCTATAATGAACAGTAACCATTAATATCTCTTTATTAAGAGATAGTATTGCAATAATTATTACACAAACTAAACCGGTACTCATTGAAATAAAAACTTCCGGATATTAAGAGAAAGGCGAAGTCATTCTCCTTAGTTGTAGTCTAAAGGCAACTTACTCAAATTGTCTAAAATTCCATGCATTCGTATACAATACTACTTATCCAACCATCTATACTTTAACTATACTTACAGAATATGCAATAACCTATATCTATCAGGTATAACTGTACTCCATATCAAATGTTCTCTTGTCTCTATACTGAGCATATCTAATCTTTCAGTCTTACTAAATGTCCGGTTTGGGCACCAAATCAGAATTTCTAATAGAAAGTAGATCATACTCTAACACTTTATCCTAATCCTAAACCTACTAAACCATATCTAACCATACATTCCTAAACCTACTAAACCATATCTAACCATACATTGCTAAACTTACAAAACTATATCTAACCATACATTAACTCGACTCTCTCGATCCAATACTGTAGCAAATTTAACTGCTTCCACTGCATGAATTTTTACGTATACCCTCTCTCAGTATAAATGAAAATGGACAGCATAATAATGCCCTTTTTAAACCACACTTGAGGAGTGAAAATCTTCCGTAGAAGCTAACCTAAATGCCCGATTTTTCCAGGAGATATTAACCTAAATAACCAATAAATATTAACTACCCATGCGGGGTCGCAGAAATATCTGGATTAGGACCCAGGCGCGGGGCGAAGCCCCTCGGAGCTGATGGACCCGTAGGTCTTCCCAGGCCATCCGTCTAGGAGAAGGAAAACTCTGAAACTAAACCTAGGGGAGGGAGGTCTCTTCAGTCCTGGACGACAACCTTCCTAGAGCTGGTGACTCAAACAAATCACCGGTTGGCAAACCTAAACTGCTTAAGGAGGAGATAGACTCTGTCTATCGCTCGGCTTTCATACTCCTTCTTTGCCTATTGGCCAGGCGTAGAGGTACTATCACAGGGACTCGCTTGAATCACCCAGTGGTTGACCTTGTTTCCTGACTAGGGTAATGAACGCCGCTTTTCCCCACTCCTGCCACATCCCATCCCCCTAAACTGGACACAGTGGGGTGCTTCAGTGCCATATATGTCAGTGCAGTTGGACTGGGCTGGCTTTGCCTAATGGATTGAGGGTACCGGATTGACAGTTCCTGGCTGCTGTTTCCGACTGATAGTACAGGAGCCCTAACTCTTTGGTAGCGCTTAGAGCGGCTGCTCCATCAACAGTTGTAAAATATCGGGATGTTTGTAGTGCCATGTCGCGCATGGAAAGGGACCCTGCACTCATCCCCGGTGGGCTTTCCTGAGGCCACAATCCTGTGGGTGAGGACAGCTGATGGTCTACTTGTATTGCATGTCTGGTATTCTGCACAACTACTTGTCCAGCACCCCCTCACTCATCCACCCTAACTGAAACTTTTAAATAAAATAAAATGAAATGACAGCTCAAGCAAAAGTTACGTTTAAACCAGGACCAAACTCAAAGAAAACCAACCTGCCTCCTCCCTTGAGGCTTGCATTTACTAATATCCGCGGGCTTAGAACTAACTTAGATGATGTTGAGTCATTTCTCCTTGTAAACACCCCGGATATCTTAGCATTAAGTGAAACTAACCTTCACTCCTCCATACCCTCTAACCACTTTAACATGCCTGGTTATCTCCCACTCTACCGTAAGGACTCGGACAGACATATGCATGGACTTGGAGTCTATATTCGAAACACCCTCCCCCTAACTAGAGAAATAAAACTAGAATCAGAGGGCCAGGCCTTTATGTGCTTCAGACTAAATATGCAACACAATATTAGCTACTTATATTTTCTCTACCGCTCTCCCTCAAACCAAGACTGTACCCTAATAAACAAAGTCTCAGACAGCATAGATATAGCACTCTCCCTCGATACTAGCGCACAAATACATGTATTTGGTGACTTCAATGTCCACCACAGTAACTGGCTAGGATTCTCAAATCACACAGACGTAGCTGGTAGCGCCACATATAGCTTCTCTATATCTCATTCCCTATCTCAGATGGTTACATTTCCGACACGTTTCCCAGACTAGCACGATCAACATGCCTCACTTCTAGATCTCTTTCTGACAACAGTTCCCAATGACTGTACAACAAATGCCCATAGCCCACTCGGGAATGCTGATCACGCTGTGATAATGGTAGAAATCAGCCTAAATTCTCGCCCTAAAACTGAAGACCCACTACTCAAAACAACGAGGTATTACAAAAAGGCTGATTGGGAAGCCATCAGGGAGCTCATCAGAGATGCCCCATGGCAAAATATCTTTACTCTTCCAGCGGAACAGTGTGCAAATGAGACAACTGAATGGTTCAAAACTGCTATTGAAGCACATGTTCCCGCACGGAAATACTATAGCAAGCCCCACTCCCCCCAATGGTTTACTTCTGCTTGTGCAGCTGCCATTTGTCAAAGGCAGCATGCGTTCCGCAGATTCAACCGACATAAGTCCAGCTCAAATAAACAGAAGTTTATAGAAGCTAGAAATAATTGTAAGAGAGTGATAGACACAGCTAAGTCAGATTACTCTGAAACCACCAGAAAGCGCATCGAAGCACAGAAATTAGGAACCCGGGATTTTTGGAAAATCTACAACAGCGTAGTTAATAATGGACAGTCAATTATTCCCCCACTAACAAACAATCATGAGGTTGCTTGCACGGCAACTGACAAGGCTAATCTGCTTGCCAGTCGGTTTGCCTCAAACTCCACACTGAACTCGGTACACCACTCACTCCCTGATTTTCCTCTGCGAACAGACGCCACACTTGACGACTTGAAAATCATCCCTTCTCAGGTACATGCTATTATAAAAAACCTAGACACCTCTAAAGCATGTGGACCAGATCTCATCCCGGCTGTGCTATTAAAAAATGCTCTGCCGAGGTTGCTCCAGTTCTGTCCAAACTTTACAATAAATGCCTTAACGAATCTTGTTTTCCCGACTGCTGGAAAACCGCCTCTGTGGTACCAGTCTTCAAGAATTCTGGTGAAAGAACTGACCCACTAAATTATCGCCCCATTAGCCTCCTCCCGCTTTTCGCCAAAATATTTGAGTCCTTAGTTAATAAAGCCCTAGTCCAGCACCTAACAGCTGCTAAACTCTTGACTGACAAACAATATGGATTCAGGCAAGCCCGTTCAACAGCAGATATCTTAACTGTAGTTTCTGAACGTATATACCGTTCATTGGATAAAACAGGGGAGGGTAGAGCGGTGGCCCTTGATATATCTAAGGCTTTTGACAGGGTATGGCACGATGGTCTTCTAAGGAAAATTAGATCATATGGAATCACTGGAAGAATTCATAACGTAATTAAATCCTTCTTAAGTAATAGAAAAATCAAAGTTGTCCTCGACGGACGTACATCCAAACAATATGACATAAATGCGGGAGTGCCTCAGGGGTCTATCCTTGGACCTCTATTGTTCCTGATATTCATAAACGACCTCCCTGATAATATTGTTTCGGAGATGGGTATATTTGCCGATGACACCACTCTCTATAACAGATATGAGGGGAAAACAAATGAACACATATCCAAGAAAATGGCAGAAACACTAGAGGATGACCTCCAATCCGTAGTGGAATAGGGACAAAAATGGTTGGTCTCATTCAATGCTGCTAAGACTAAGCTTGTTTCCTTCAATAACTACAAGAAACCTTCTCTACCACCAATAGCAATGGCCAAGAACACATTGCCTGAAAGTACTTCTTTTAAACTCCTCGGCCTAACGTTTACAGGGAATATGAACTGGAATAGATACATTGAGAGCATTGCCAAGGCTGCTGCAAGGAAGGTTGGCTCCCTCTACCGTGCTAGAAAACTACTTACGCCTGCCAGTATCCTATACCTCTATAAGGCAACCATTCGCCCATGTATGGAGTACTGTTGTCACATCTGGGCTGGTGCATCTGCTGCTTGTCTCTCGCTCCTGGACAGGGTTCAAAAAAGAGTCGCAAACCTGATAGGTCCTGAACTGTCATCTGGGCTTCAACCTCTGTCCCATCGACGAGATGTTGCATCCCTCTGCCTGTTCTACAAATACTTTAATGGTGAATGCTCTGACGAACTGCAAACACTTGTACCTCCCCGACGTAACTACCCCCGACAAACCCGACAAGCTACTAAGTCTCATCCCTTTACAGTGGAGATCCCTAGGTGCAAGAAAGCCTTTTACTCCAATAGTTTCTTCCCCAGAACTGCGGGTCTTTGGAACTCCCTTCCGGGATTCTGCTTTCCCAACTGCAATGATATGCAGAAGTTCAAGTGTAATGTTAACAAACATCTTTCTACTCTTCTCCCTTCATAATGACCCCGCTAATTAATTCCCTAATAGTAGCCCCCTGCTTCAAAGTGGCACTGTGCCTTGTTTGGGGTGAAAATTGAATAAAAAAAAAAAAAAAAAAAAAAAATATATATATATTGTATATGATTATACGTTTGAAAAGGACGTTTTTACACGCCGAAAAATCTCAAGACTTTAAAATAAATAATTTGTTTAAAAAAATAGCACGTTGTTTTGGCTTTCGAAAATATTCTGTTAAATTGATTTTCAATATCAACGTTTTCAAGTGTCATTTTCTTTATTACTTTAGGGTATTTAGACGAAATACGGACTATGCTATTATTTAGATAGGATTTTCAAATTAAATTCAAGTTTTAGAGTATCTTTTGTTTATTAAAGTGAAAGGAATATTTACAAAGCGCCTTTTCTTTTCCCATGTTAAGAATGGTTTTCTAAATAATAACCTTATTTTTTCAGTACGGTCCGTATTCTACATAAGTACCTGCTTCAGATATCTTATTAAACATATTTAAAACTTTTGAGTTCTACTTTTTATTATTTAAAAAAAAATTATTAAATTTATCTTTAAAACGTTTTAAAACGTGGAAAGAAGTGATAAAAATTGATTATTGAGAAAGAAGGAGAAAGATCTGTCTAAAGATAAGTTAACTTGGAATTCAATTTCTAAAAGCCGTCCAACACATGCCAACATGTAAAACGGTGATTAAACCTTATATGATGATGATGATGATGATGATGATGATGATGATCGTGACACCTTTTAGGAAGAAAATATCTTGATGGGATTTTGTGCTCTCTCTCTTTTACCTTCTTTTTCTTCTTTACTATTTCTTCATTTAACCCGATTATTTGTCAGAGAGTATGATTTGGTGTGTGCATGTCATCGAGACGTTTCTGGAGCGATTCTTGTGTTACAGCAACAAGCTCTTCCGGGGGTGGGGGGACACGATAGGCACATCCTCTTTAGATCAAGAAGTTGATATTTCGTCAGCTATGTCTGCTTGATAGATATTCTCTTTGAGTTCTTGGCATCATTAGTGGCAGACTTTTCTCCATTTCCTGCGGTGAAACCTTTGGTTTTGAAATCCATGTCCAGATAATTAATTCTTTCCTGAAAATTAATTATCTGGACAGGGATCTTGGCTCTGGAACTGAATTCTGAATAAAATAAGCACACAATGTTTTTACAATTTTGTTTTTATTTTTACATTTAAAGAACTCGAAAGTTGTGCTGGCATGTGACTGTCCACGACGAGTCACACATCCAAACTTTTTGCGACCAGTTCGAATAGAGTTGAAGTTCCAACATTTTGAGACCGACTTAAATGGAGTACAAGTTCTAATTGAATTACAAATGAGGAAAAAACGAGAGAGTGAGTGAGTGTGTGTGTGAGAGAGAGAGAGAAAGAAAGAGAGAGAGAGGCACATGTATATGTGAACGAGAAACAAAGATGTTTGTTACAACATTTAGAGTCTGCTTGTCAGCTAACTTGATTTTACCTTTCAACAACCTCGACTGCTTTGACACGGCTGGGATTTTATAAACATCTGAGTTAAGATCGAATTTGATTAACAGCACGCTCTGTAGTCACCATGTTTATAATATACACGATTTAACTAATGCTTAAAGTAGGCGTAAAGGTTTTTAAACGTGGGGAGCTCAACCCCCTCCTCGAAAAGCAATTTTTATCATTGTGCCACGTTTATAGCTTCCCTTCCTTCCTCTTCCCCATTATTTTCTTTTCTAGACTTTCTTATGACTTTTTTCTTTCTTTCCTTTCAGTTATTTTATCCATTTTTCAGTCTTTATTTTGTTAAAGAATTTTATTTTCTTCACATAGCTGGAGTATGCGATGAGTACAACGAATGCCGTTGATGCTTAGGAAATCAGGCATGCCGAGTTCAAATCCAATTGAATTCTGGCATACCTTTTCCATTTTTCTTATTTTTAATTTCCTGGTACACCCCCTTCATTTTTTTCATATTTTTTATTTTTTGATATACCTCCATTCATTTCATATATATTTTTTTAATTTCCTGATATACCTCTTTCATTTTTTTCATATTTTTTATTTTCTGATATACCTCCATTCTTTTCATATATATTTTTTTAATTTCCTGATATACCTCTTTCATTTTTTTCATATTTTTTATTTTCTGATATACTTCCATTCTTTTCATATTTTTTATTTTCTGATATACCTCTTTCATTTTTCTTACTTTTAATTGTCTGATATATCACTTCCACTTTTCTTGTTTTTTATTTCTTTATTTACCTTTTTCATTTTTTCTTATTTTTAATTTCCTGATATACCTATTTCATTTTTGTTAATTTTGATTGTCTGATATACCACTTCCACTTTTCTTGTTTTTTATTTCCTGATATACCGCTTTCATTCTGTTCATATTCTAACTTCCTGATATACCTCTTTCATTTGTCTTACTTTTAATTTCAAAGATTTACTTTGCCTTGTTTTTGCTTTTCCTCATTTTTTACCTTTATAGTTCTTTCCTTTTTTTCATTCTTTTCTTATCTCTTTCCTTTTTTCAGTCCTTATTTATATTTTCCTTTTTTTTTTCTAACCCTTTCTCTCCATCATCCTCTCTTATTCACAACTCCTTTTCTCCTTTCTTTTTACTTTCCACTCAGGTGCAAAAATACTTTTGGCAGTTCTGCCCCGTATCTTTGCTCCAGGTCTGCTAACCGGAAAGCGGGTGGGCATTGTACAAGGTATCCGAGGGTTGGCAAAGGCTTGCGTGTGTACACTCGTTTACTATTACGTGCCACAATTGTCGCCAAAGGGAAAATGGAGTGCATCCACTCGCGTACCCTTCTCTGCCCACCAACTATAACCTTTTTTGCTCATCGACCAACCTATCATGGCATTACTCAGCTGCAGGGTACTATTAACATTAACAGCACTCCCCGATCCTCACCCCAAATCTACAAAGGCTATTTCGTTACTTATTTTCTTACTTAGGTAAGTATTTATTGACGTTATGCACGACTAAAGGGTTTTCTTACATTCTCATCCAGTTTCTAACGTATTTCAAACTTTGTATAATAAGACAAAGTTAATCTGACAAAGAAAACATGAAAAAAAAAATTGTAAACCCGAACAGGAAGTAAGAAGCGGAATTACATCTTCCTCTTTTCTGATTGGTGCGTTATCTTATCGCTCTTTGGATTTGGACTTTGGTAATATTGTTACTTTGCCCACAGTAATTGATTTTGGCCCCTAATCAAGAATCGTATATCAAACTTCTATATTGGATCTTTTTTGGCACCGGGTCTCCGTCGAACAAGTTTAGAATAGTTAACTTCTAACCTGAACTAGCAGAAGCCAGAGAATCGATCATATTTCCATCTTGATTCCAAGAAGACAAGCAAGTCCGGAGCTATCATAACACGAACTAAGGCAATTACCTAGAGCACATAAATATAGGAATCCACCAACCAAATTTGGATTAACTTAGATAAAATGACGAAGATGTTATAAAGGGAGAAGTGGTTGAAACCATCGATAACAATGTTGAGAACAAAAAACCTGAAAGAATTTTCACAGAAAAAATCTTTTTTATTCACATCATACTGCCATATAACCAAACCGGAGTAGCACTCAACCGAGGCAGGTTGAACTGGTTTGCTTGATAGGAATATCAAATTCACAAGCAATCTCCATTCAGTCACGAAAGACAAAGGATACCCCCTGTACGGGCAGTTGCGCATGTAATTAGGAGGCAAAAGTTGTGCAATCTCCAACCACACCTCTCCTGAATCGGCACTCTTTGAGTCCAGTGGCAAGGAGAAGTCCAGGACGACTGGAAACAATGCTGAGATAAGCGGAGAGCACATACAACACCTGGAAGTCCTAACTAGTCACCCATTTAGTACTGACCAGATTCAATACTGCTTAACTTTGGTGATCCAACAGAAACCGGTGTCTTACCATGAATATGCCATATAGTCACTTGCATATCCTAATCAGAAAGAATGATGGTGTTAGGTTTTTACAAGTTCTTCCAGGGAAGTGCCAATGTCCTCCTACATACAGGGGCACTCAGCCTAAGCGTGTTGAATCAAAGAAGGAAGTTTGATGGGAATATAAAATCCACAAGCTGTCCCCAGTCACTTATGTATTCCCATCAGGAGAAATGACAACGTTAGGTTTTTGCAGTTCTTGCCGGGAGGTGTCAACGTCTTCCAATATACAGCATTTGATATTCCCAAATGGTCACTCAGCTAATACTAACCACACTAAACATTTCTTAACTTCAGTGATTTAATGAGAACCGGTGTGTCACTATGATTATACCATATCTATTGTCTTGCAAATCATGCAAGGAAAGAAAAAAAAGGATAGCTTGTCGTTTATCTATTTACTCATGGGTGTTTCCCACAAAAGCTGAATTTCAACTGGTAATAACTACGGTTTTTTAGATATGCATATATATATTTTTCATTTTGGTTTTGTTTAACGGCATATCAACCCTTTGTGGGTTATTTAATGCCGAATCCAGTTATTTGGGGAATAGCATTCGATGTTGTATCCAGTTGTTTTATGAGATTTTTATTCTTCAAGCTCCTTGTATTTTCAATCGTTAGTTCGTAGTTTTTGATTTGGTTGTTTTATAGTGGATTTTGTCATTTTTGTTGTCTGCTTTGCAGAATATGATTGGGTTTTGCAATGGGAGGGGGAAAAGGGTTACAGTATTATTGATCGGTGCATTTTAAGTTTGCAAACCAGTCAGTAAGTGGGGGAGATAGAAAGAGAAGGCAAAAATAGGAGGATGGAAAAGTGGGAAAAGGCAGATTGTTTTTGTAGAATATAAGGTTTTTAGGGGTTATATTTTTTGGAAGAGTCCTATTTCTTTGATGTAAGATAAGATTTTTCCGGTATTGTTCTTTTCGAAGATTTTTTGAAGATCTATTTCTTTGTAGTGTTTTTTTCCTGATTTGTGAAAGATCTGTGCATTCAGTTAGTAGATGTTTTACAGTAAGTGGTGCTTGACAGGGAATACATTGGGGTTGAATTTCTCCTTTTAGGAGGTAAGAATGTGTTAGTTGAGTGTGACCTATTCTAAGTCTTGTTAAAATGATATTTTGTTTTCTATTTGTTTTTTTGATGTTCATGTTTTGTTAATTTGGGCATAATTCGGAAAAGTTTGTTATTTGGGAAGTTATTCCAATAGGACTGCCACTTATCTTGGATATATATATATTGATGTTTCTTTTGATGTCTGAATATGGGATTTGGAAAGTGGGATCGATAGATTGGTTATGGGCTGCCTTTGCTGCTGTGTCAGCTAGTTCATTGCCCTATATGCCAATGTGGCTGGGGACCCAACAGAGTATGATTTCGTTTTTTAGTTGCTGGAAATTTGTGAGTAGGTTTGCAATTAGGGGGTTATTTACTTTTTTTATTTTTAACTGCTGGATGACAGATTGAGAATCGAAAACGATGATGAAGTTTGCGGTTTTATTTTCTTTGATTAGGTCTAGAGCTAGATTTATAGTGGTAATTTCTGCAATGAAAACTGAACAGCTTTTTTGGAGACATTTTGTTATTTTGGTATTTTTTGTTGATTATAGCTGCACTGGTTGATGTGTTGTTTTCTTTGGATCCATCTGTATACATACATATGTGTCCAGGGTATTTTCCTGTGATTTCTCTAAATTTTTCTTTGAAGTTTATAGGATGAGTTGGGTTTTTTTTGTAATTACAGAGGCTGAAGTCTATTATCGGTACTATAATGTTCCAAAGAGGTATTTTAGGAGTAAATTTTTTATGAATTTGTGTTATCGGGATCTGTGCTTCTTCAATAATAGGTTCCACTTGTAGGCCAAATGTTTTAATGGCTTTTTCTTTTTTAAATAAATGTTTATATTTGGGATAAAAAGTGCAGTCGTGCGCAGGATTGTCGGGATCTGCTTTCAATTTTGTATAGTATAGCAGTGCTAACTTGTTATATCTGAGGTTAGGTGGAGGCTCATTTGCTTTGGCATACACACTTTCTATTGGGCATGTTCTGAAAGCTTATGGCCCGGAGGGTTGTTTGGTTGGTTTATAGATGGTGAAGGAAATGAGGCCATAGAGGTCACAACAAAGAATACATTTAATTGACAACGTTGAAGTATGTAGAATCTGACTCCATGCAATTAAGGACAGACGAATCTTGAGAACCGGTTTTATTTATTAATGACAGTTTTAATTAGAAGAGGTAAAGTGTTCGTAGGATGTTTGTAGGTGTGTATGCATTGATATGGAATGAACTTTTGTAGGCTTGTATAATTTAACAAAGAATGAATGTAAGCGTACTTATCTTTTCGGACGATGGGGGTGGTAAGTGGGTGGCCGGTCGTGCTACTGTCGGTGACATGTATCCTGGCTTTTAACTTGAAAGCGGCGACTTCTTTCCTCAACCGCTAGCAGCACGGCGTCTTCGCCTCCTATGTTTTTCTCCTTTTTCTTCTTTTCTCTAAAAATGCCTCGTTTTATAGGGCACATCGGCTCCCACTGACTGTGATATTTTAGGCCTTTATTTTAGGCGCAGAGCTCTGCCATTGGTTGATTATTCTTTTGTGGTTATCTTATTTCTTTTCAAACGGAAACGATGCATGGAGCCATGTGCAAAAGACGATTTTTCATTTTGTCTCTTATGCTGGATACGTTAGCATCCGGTTCGCTGCTAATTCTCATCATGTTCCCACAAGCTCCCAGTGCAAGTCTCAGTCCTGTGTGGTAAATGGGATTTAAAATTTTAACGTAAGATTTTCTTGCTGCTAGTCAATTTTAGATCGAATTAGGGATCTGTACAGGTTTAACAAGGTCTGCCTGTCAGTTCCCCAGTTTGTATGAGCCACAGCATGCAGAAGTTGCAGTGTTTGATTACTTTTTTTTAACAGTTTATGTGGGGAATAAAATTTAGTTTTTTATCAAAAATCATTCCTAAAAACTTGCATTCATCAACAAAGCGGATATTTTCTTCATCGAGTTGTAATTTGGGATCATTGTGTAATTTGTGTTGATTGCAAAAATGAATGCATTTGGTTTTATTTTTTGAAAATTTAAAACCATTTTCTTTTGCCCATTTATTCATTTTGTTTATGTTGTGTTGCAAATAGTATCGATGTGCTTGGAACGATAGCTTATAGAGCAATCATCCACATACAATGTTCTATTTATGTTGGGGGTACTTTCCTTTACTATGTTGTTGATTTTTACATTAAATAGGGTTGTTGATAGTATACTACTCTGTGGCACACCTTCTTCCTGTTTATTTATATCGCTTAGAGTAGATCCTATGTGTACCCTGAAGGTTCTGTTTGTTAAAAATTTTTGAATAAATTTGGGAAGTCTACCTTTAAGTCCAAAGTCAAATAGATCTTTCAGAATTCCGAATTTCCAAGTAGTATCGTAAGCTTTTTCTAGATCAAAAATGACAGTTGTGGCGTGTTCCCCTCCTATGAAGGCTTCTCTGACATAGAAAATGGTCAAGACATCCACGATTTTTACGATAACCACACTGTGCATTGGTTATTTGTTTGTTTCTAAATACCAAATTAGGTAATGATTTATCATTCGCTCTAAAGTTTTGCACATACAAATTGTTAGTGAAATTGGTCGATAATTTCCAGGATCTGAAGAATCTTTTCCTGGTTTTGGTATTGGAATAATTGTTGTATGTTTCCAAGATTCTGGGAACTTCTTTTTAATCCAGATATCATTGTAGATTTTTAGTAAAAGTTCCATTGAAGTTTTTGGAAGTATTTTAAAAAAACTATAGTCGACCTCATCTGGTCCTACGGCTGTGTTGTGTGATTTGTTTATGGAATTTTCCAATTCTCTTATTGAAAAAGGTTTATTATATTCTTCAAGGTTTTTGGAATTGAAGTTTAGCTTGTACTTTTCAATATTTTCCTTGATGGTTTGGAATTCTTTGTTATAGTTTTTTGAAGAAGAGTTCTCTGAAAATGTTTTCGCTAATTTGTTCGCTATAGCCTTCGTTTCAGTTATTTTGGTATTTTCAGTAAAAAGATGTTTAATTGGTATCGGGTTATGTTTTCCAGAAATTTTTTTAATCATTTCCCAAACTGTCTTTGATTTAGTGGAAACATTGATCTTGCTGACATATTCTTGCCAGCATTCTTTTTTCTACTTTCTTTATTATTCTGCGTGATTTTGCTCTATGAAATTTGTATTCAATTAAGTTGCTTGTTATTGGTTCTTTATTAAATTTTCTTAATGCTGCTTTTTGTAGATTTATTAATTCTTTACATTCTTTGTTAAACCATGGTCTATTCTTTTTTCCTGAAGTAGTGTTTGTGGAAATGCACTTTTCTCCTATTAATATTAATGCTTGTGTAAATGTTTCGATTGTATCGATGTTGTTTTCTGTCAATTGTTCTGAGCAGAGATTCTTGAATTTTTCCCACTTGGCTTTATTAAGTTTCCATCTTGGTGGATGTTCAAATATTTTTTCATGGCTTTTGAGAATGATTGGGTAGTGATCGCTACCACAGGCATCGTCGAATATGCTCCAAGAAAAACCCAGATAAGTGGAAAGGTCACATATGGTTAAATCAAGCAAACTAAGCGTTCAATTTGTTGGATTGATGTGAGTGCCTTCTTTTTGGTTGAACAAGCATAGATTATTTTTATTTATTAGATTTTCAATTTTCGTTCCTTTTCTATCCGTTTCCTTGCATCCTTGTAAGGTGTTGTGACTATTTAAATCCCCCAGGAAAATAAAAGGTTTGGGTATTTGCTCTATTAAGTTCTCCAATTCATTTTCATCTATTTGGTTCATGTGAAGGTATGTATAAAGAACAAATGCTTATCGGTTTGTGTAAAGTTGCTCTTATGGCAACTGCTTGCAAATTTGTTTTTAATTCAATTTGGTTCTGGGGTATGTTATTTTTAATGAATACTGATACACCGCCAGAGGCTCTAAGTCCTGTATTATGAATGTAGTTATATTGTTGATAGTTTTTTATATTCAAATTGTCCTCATTCTTAAGGAAGGTTTCTTGGAAACAAATAACCAAAGGATTAAATTTGGTTTGCAACAATAAAATTTCATTGCAATTTGCCTTCAATCCACGGCAATTCCATTAGATTATCTTGTAATTCATGATTTTTTTTTTTTTTGGTTTGAGGAGTAACTTCAGGTTCCATGTCTTCTAATTCCGTAAATCTATTTGTTGTTGTAGTAGTAGTAGTAGTAGTAGTAGTAGTAGTAGTGGCTTCTGTTTGTGGTAATTTCTTTATATTATTTTGTTTTTTGGTAGCTGTATATTTTGTTCGTTTTTCAAGTGTGTTTTTTTCACCATGGGGAAGATGTATTGGTGACCTGTGTGGTCTTTCTTTTAACTGATTTTGTTTTTCCTTAGTTTCGTCTTTTTCAGCATCTGCACGACGTATGATTTTTTGTGGTCTTTTTTTTTTGATCGACTTTGTTTTCTTGGATGGTCTGATTTTGGTTGAGAATTTGTTTTATTGGTAACATTAATTGATGATTTAATAGGATGATTAATTTTTGATGATTAGTTTGATTTTATTTATAAATTTGGGCCAGTCGTTTGGTCCCAATTGTAACAATTTGTTTATTAGTCTTTCGTATTTGGAGTCTTGGTTAGTGATGTTGGATGATATACAACTTGAGGTGACTTGAGAGTACGTCTTTTCCTTCATGTATCCATCTACTATTTTCCTGGCTTCGAAGAAGGAGATGTTTTTAGTATGTTTTATTGACACCACTTCTTTTCTTTCTTCCAGATTCTACATGCTTTAGCATAAGCAGGATGGTTTTCTCCACAATTTGCACATTTGCAATCAAGATTGCAGTCATTGACAGTGTGGTCTGGATCTTTCTGGTCACATATGCCGCACACTGTTCATCCCCTACATGCATCCTCATGGTGCCCAAACTTCTGGCATTTAAAGCACCGAAGTGGGTTTGGTATAAATGGTTCAACTTTTTCAACGTTGAACCCAATTTTGATTTCTTTTGGGATAGTGGGTCTATCGAACTGGATAATGTAAGTGTTTGTATGTATAGTCTGATTCTCTTTTTTTATTGTAATTCTTTTAACGTTTATTACTCCTTGGTTTTTAAGTTCTTTTGTTATCTCTTCAGTAGTGCACATTGATAGGTCTTTCGATTTTACTACACCTTTGGATGTATTCAGATTTTTGTGTGGATAAGTTTTGATATTTATGTTGTGGAAAGTTTTCATTCCTAGGAGAAAATAAATTTTGAGTATGTTTGATGAAGTTCATTATCTGAACTATTCGAGTTGACATATTGGCGCTTGGAGTTTTTATAATTGGCCATGTATATATATATTTAAAATTCATTGTTTATGCTCCACACCCACCTCAGAGTCCAATATTGGGGCATGTTAAGGGGGAAACCCATTCGCCTTGTCATGCCAGGGCTACATAAACAGTATACATGTCCCAAATGGGAGCTATGATCACCCATAATCCTTTAGTTACACAATCCAAGTCATTTGTGGTAACTTCCGGTACTATACAGCCATGTCAGGACTTTAATCATTTGGCACATTTGACCCTAGGTACCGCCTTCTAACACATGGAAAAGAGGGGGAAAAATATATATAGTTTATAGTGGTACAGGGTAGAACTGTATTTGTTATGGTTTAGAGGAAATTGATAGAAAAGTAAAAGATGTGTTAGGGCTTGACGTAACTAGCTGATTGATCGGATCAGGCCCCTCTGACCGCCTGTCTAGCCTTGTACAAGGAGTGTTGCAACTGATATCTTTAATTTCCCTAGATATCAGTTGCTCAGCCACCAGGATCCTTTTCCGAGTCATTACGGGTCGCCACCTACGGCCAACAGGTGGTCCCTTTGAGAGGCTTTTACTCTCTGCAGGGGGACAGTCGATGTATTCTAATGCCCCACCGACTGGGTTGGGAAGTATGAAAGGAAAAAAAAAAGGGAGGGGAAGGAGAAGGGGAAAGGGGCTGTTGGTTTTGGTTTTGTTTTTGCAGAACATAATTAAGTTTTACAAAAGAGAATAGAAAACAAAAACAGAAGTTTAATGTAGATGCCTTTCGTCTCAGGAAGCCACTAGACAGCCTGATATGGTAGTACCAGATATATATTTCATGTGGCGAAAATTGTGGGAATGCAGGCTTACCTCTTAAACGGCCTCGATGTGCACTTTGCCAACGCAGCATCATGATCCTGAAAAGGGTCCAAGATGGCACCTACGGCCTTATATAACAATGCAGTCTCGCAGAATCTTGTGCTCTCGCACACACATGCAAATATGCAAATTTGGAGGACTCTATCTTTTATAAAATCAGGCCACTGGAGCAGATTGGACAGAGGTGAAAACGAGTTTACAGAAAGTACTGATGGACGACGCTGCTGCAGTGAGCTGAGGTTTTGTGTACTCTTTTCTTTCTTTGCAACAACATTTCACCTATATTTTAAAGATTTATTTTAATTGCTTTTGACTATATACCTTTTTCTCAGTTCGTTTGTGGTCTTTACTCCTCTGCATGGGCAGTAAATTTGTAGTCTTGCTGACAAAGCACACAAATACGATAAGAGACAAACATAGACAGACAGTTAATGGTTAAAACGACTGCATCTCATTCAACCAGAGTTCATTTCATAGGTATGGGGTATAATAGGACATTTATTAGAGTCCCCAGCATGATTCTAAAACATTCTGTAAGGTTGCCCTCCTAATCTATGAAAGAATGCAATCTATATAAGAAAACATTAATTTCAAAACACTTCAAGAAGCGAGTTTGTGAATTTTGGTCATTAATGTATAAGAAAAACTAACTGAAAGTAGTTGGATCCTATCAACAAGAAAAAAGAAGAGCAGACAGCTCATTTCATAAAAGAATGTCTTTTGAAAACTTATTTTTGCTTTAAGCTAAAAATAAACAATACTAAAATGCGTCAGGTGAAAGTTTGATATATAATTTGTATATTAAAAGGATTTTATGATCTTTCATTTTAATTTGTAAAGCCCCTCGTAAAAGTATTTTTATAAAGGAACGAAACAAAATAAAAAAAGAAAATAAATTTCAATCTTCACAAATTCTATCACGGAAAACACAACTCTAACTTTTATATCACGTGCGCCAAGCGTACACTTCCGGCATTTCAAAATAACATCACCGACAGACAACACGCGAATTCTTTACTAACTGTTTTTTGTTTTCAATTTAACATCATGGTAAGAAAATAAATAAATAAATAAATAAAAATAAAAAATGTATAACATTCTGAGGATGACATACGTCTATGGTCGAAATATTAATTTTAAACAAATAAATGTCTGTTTATTTTTCATAATATTGCGTTGGAATTTGGCTGACAAACGTATTTTGTACACAGTTTATTTTAAGAACATTATGTGATGCAAATTTTGTTTTATATTTATTACCAACGTCATCATCATCATCATCATCATCATCATCAGTTTAACGTCCGTTTTAAACGCTGATATATTGGATGCCTTTCTCCAGGTAGCCAAGTCTTTATTTATCCTTGTTTCTTTCAAATCTATTCTCATCACTTCGTCTCCTGCTTTCCTTGGCCTTCCCTTGTGAACTGACCCTACTACCTCAACTGTTCTACATTTACTCGCCCAAGAACTCTTTATTCATTGTTTCAACATAGTACAATGGCAACGAGAAAAGTAAAAAACAAACTTTAAATATGAAATAACTCTGTTTTGTGTAATTAGAATAAAAACTTCTTCCTAGTAAATAATAGTCTTGGAATGTATGAAAACCCGAATGAAAGAGTTGCGTCAGTAGTAGTAAATCTGAGTGTGAGAGTGAAAATACCTCCCATTTTCTGCATGGATAACTGTTAGAGGGAACTGTCTAGTTGATAAAAATGTAAAACTTACTGAAAACGAATAAAAAAATGTATATTTTTCAAAAATATGCAGCAATAATTTTCCTAAATCGCTGTCAGGACAGATTTGCATATGAAGCTTTTGTTAACAGGTGTATAGTAGTTGATGAAATAAGAGAAAAATTTACTTTATTTTAGATATAAGACTAACCTGGGTGCCTGTCGTTGCCCGGGTGTTTGGAGATATGTGTTGAGTAAAACAAAAAAAAAGTGACGAATGCTTAAATTAAGGCTAGTCAATCGAAAAGAGAGGATGACTTTCGAAAATATCGGCGAAAAAGTGACTCCTCCCTGTAGAAAAGTGCCCAGTGCGAAGGAATTAATGTTGTTAGCCAATTTTTCGATATTTGTCGTCCGAAGGGTTGTCCCTCGAAATGATATTGATCTTGTGAAAATCAGTCGCCTTTGTCGAAAGTTTTAGGCAGACATACATACATACATTTAAACAGACAGGTGAGATTTATATCATAGATTATCGGGGTTGCCCGGGTGTTTGGAGGTGTGTATGTAGGAGACGGTGACCCTGTTTTAATATTATAAAAAAAAACACGATGTTAAAAAAAATTGGAAAAACCAAAACAAAGCAAAACAGTGAACAAACGTAAAAAAAAAGGAAAAAAGGTGTAAAAGAGGAAAAAAGTTTAGGTAGGAAACTAGGCTCAAACCCGAAGCATCGAGGCTAAGGCGGAAAAAAGCCTGACACGTTACCTCTACGCCAAAGAGACATACAATTAAGAATGAATAAAATGAAACCTTTAAAAAACACTTGCATGTGGTTTAAACTAACGTCAACGTTTCCTAGGTCAAACATGACGTCATTGTCGTAGTAGCAGGAGGAGGGAAAGTGGAGGAACGATTTTTTCGGCACCCCTCCTTGTAGAAAAGGGCACAGTTTAGGGTGAATGAATTAATGTTTTTGGCCAATTGTTTTATATTTGTCGTCCAAGATGTCGAGCTTCAAAATGATACCGAACTTGTGATAATCCGTCGCCTCTGTTGAAAGTTTTTGAGAAACACACAAACACACACATTTTCGCTTTTATATATATAGACTAGCAGGGGTATCCGGTGTTGCCCGGGTGTTTCGAGGTGTGTGTGCTCTTAAATAAAAAAGAAACCGGGGGGGGGGTTAAAAATGTTAAGTTGGTAGGATCGAACCCGAAGCCCTGAGGCGAAGTTTGAAAATAAAATGTGAAAAAAAAAAAACATGAACCGTTCGGCCAGCCAGAATGAGTTACTGAAAGATGTTTGAATTTATTTAAGTAAGAACGAAATTGACAGGTGCCCGCACAGAAGTCGTAGAGCGTTACGACGACGAGGTAAGCAATAGCTATTCAGCAAATGAGATCAATGACCAGGTTTGCTTGTTATAAGCGAAGTAAAAAAAAAGAAAACATAAAAGCGAACGTTAAAACTTAAGCGTGGGGGGTAATCAAGACATCGAAAAAAAACCCACAAAAAACTAATGTAAGGCAAACGAACGATGTTAAATGTAAAAATCGTAAAAACAAAAAAGAAAACAGAAAACGAACGTTAAAACAAAAGAAAAAAACACGTAAAAAATGGCTTAAATAAACCGGATTCGATATTAAAATTTTAAAAATCAGTGGGTACCTGGGTGTTTTTGGGTGTATGGTCGGGGGTGGGTAAGCGAAGTAAAAACACACAACAAAAAAAAAACCCAGAAAAACAAACGTTACGTGAAAAATGGCTTAAATAACACTGGTTCAATATTTAAATTTAAAAAATCGAAAAAAAAAGAAGACATCTCACACCACGATTCGAACTCAAAACGTTTACATAACGAAACAATGCGCTAACCAAATGAGCTAACGCGACGAACATGAAATTTAGTCAGTTCTTCAACTATTTAAAGTAAATCAGGTCATGACGTCATCTAACGCATGCGTAGAACCGGTGGTCGTCAAGAGGGGACGGTTTTTGTTGACCATCCCTGTCGAAAATTGTCGATTTCGGGGTGAAAAAATGAACGTTTTGGGCCAATTTTTCGATATTTTTTGGGCGAAGGATGGAGCTTCAATATGATACAGAGTTTGTGAATTTTCGTCGTGTCTGTCAAAAGTTTTTAACGGACATACAAACACACATACAAACATACATACATACATACATACACACATTTTCGCTTTTATATATATAGACTAGCGGTGGGTACCCGGCGTTGCCCGGGTGTTTAGAGGGGTGTGTGTTAAAAAAAGTTTTAGTAAGAAGGTAGTCTTGACGCAGAGGTGGAAACAAAAGCCAACCACCTAATCATCTCGGCCACGAGTGAAAGACATTAGTTAGCGTGATTAGTTAAGGGTTATAAAGAAGTTTGGTTGACAGGTAGCTGCTTAATCAGGTCACCGCAGGAGCGTTACAATAACGTGGCAGTATTTTATTTACTGCGGGGCAGCTTGTTGGGATTTGTTTACTTTGTTTCAATGTGGGGCAGTCTTCGCTTCCCCAAGATGAGCGTGGGGAGGGGGAGGGGTGGAAGCAGCTCCCCATTTAAAGGGGATTGTCCAAATTGAATAGCAATTGTCTGATATAAGGAGATTATGCGAAAAAGCTTAATGCACATGAGGCGATCGAAAAATGTTGAATATTTATCTTTTTAAAGTCGAGCAAATTAAATAGACAGGCGACCCCCGTTGCTAACTCGTAGATATTATCATTTAGACATGATATAAAAAGTTTTAAGGAGTGAGTCGACCAATCGTTTCTCGGAAAAAAGCCTTTCTCGGAATACACATAAAGTGAACATACATACATGCGTTTTCACTTTTATATTTATAGACTAGCGCAGAGTACCCGGCATTGCCCGGGTGTTTGGAGGTGTGTGTGGTTTTAGGTAAATCAAAACATCCGGATGTGTGTGTGTCGGGGGGGGGGAGTTTAAAAAAAAAAGTTTTGGTAGGTAAGTATGAAGGATCGAACCCGAACCCTTGAGTCGAAGTTGGAAATTAAAGTCTAAAAAAAAACGTGCGACGTTAACCACTGGGCCACCAGGAAATAGTAACAAAAACATGTTTGAATTTATTTAAGTATAAAAACTTGGCAGGTTCCCGTACTTAATGAGATCAACTTTGACTGTGGGGCAGTATTTTATTTACTGCGGGGCAGGATTATTTTTTTGTTTTGTTTCCCTAAGATGTCGTGGGGGAAAACCAACTCCCCATAAAAAGGGCATTGTTCAAATTGAATAGCAGTTGTCTGATATAAGGAGAAACTCCAGATTGATCATAGCTGATTGCTTTTGGACGTTTCCGGCGATCACGACTGGAAAAATGCCGCCAGATGCGGCGATCAAAAAATGTTGAATATTTATCTTTTCAAAGTCGAGCAAATTAAATAGACAGAATGACCCTCGTTGTTAACTTGTAGATATTAGCATTTAGACGTGATATAAAAAGTTTTAAGAAGTGACTCGACCGATCACTTCTCGGAAAAAAGCCTTTCTCGGACATACACAAAAAGCGAACATACATACATACACACATTTTCGCTTTTATATTTATAGATTATTCGAGTTCATAAAAAATCAAATGTAAGCAAATTATAATGAGCATAGTGAAATATGTAAATATATATATAAAACATATAAACAATTATGTTGGAAGTTTTCCGTTTTCTAACTCATGTAATAAACAAATTTCATGATTTAATTAAAATAGCAACTTTGAATAAATGATTAAAAATGTTGACCTGATTTTAAAAAAATAATAAGGCGTAAAAGAAATAGATATACAAAAGAAAGCAGATATATCCACAATTGAGAAACAGATAAGAAAGATAGATAGAGAGAGGGAGAGAGAGGAGGGAAGAGAGAGGGAGAGATGAACAGGCAAAGGTAATTAAGATAAAGATATTGCTTCTGATATGTTTATTTATAAACAAACATGTTGTTACTGTACTTGGTAATGTAGAGATATTTTAATCCTTGTACTTTTCTGTTTCATTTTGGCTGTCCGTTGTGGCCATTGCGAAAAAGGGACTATTAGTATTTATTTACTTTCCCATGATAGCAAAATGTGACACAAGGTCGTTTTCAATGTGGGATAAAATCATCTCCCCAAAAAGGGGTACTCTGAAAGTGTCCAAAAAAATGCCTTAGTATAGAGGTGCCTCCCTTAACTAAGGACAAAGTGTAGCATCAGAACAGATACTACACTTGGATCCTAGCCCAAAGGCCAGCACTTTAATTGATTTTGACATTAATCATTTCAGATCCATACGCCATCAAAGAAATTAAATTAAACTGCTTTATTCAGCTAATCAATACTATTTACATCAATCAAATGAACCAGCATTATTTTAAAATGGTTGTGAAAAATTTCAAAGCCACATTCAGATATGAATGTTATCAACTGTACTTTACATTTTTGATTTTCACAATTCACAAAATTATTCGAACGAGCAACAATTCGGTTTAATTTGATTTGCTGGGACGAGTAAAGATAATATCAAATTTAATTTTGTTTTGTATCATTATTTATATTATACAGGATGATCAAGACAAATTTGATACTCTTTAACGTTGTCGAGAAGTTTCTACGTTTCTATAAAGCTGTACTTTAGGGATTTACAATGAATCTTTTAAGGAGTAGAGAAGCTCCTCATTCAATGCTTTCTTCGTACTCGTTACTCCAATGATCATCTCTCTTGTCGAAGTCCACATTGCTTTTGTTTTCTTTTTTTTTTTTTTTGCAAGGGAGTAACCACTTAGAAAGGCTCGAAGGCCACTGAAGATAAGGATTAATGAGTGTGATCGTTTTTGGTGGGGATTGGTCAGAATTGGACTATTTAAGGAAACACGGTAGCAAAAATTTGTTTGCATTGAACTTGAAGACGACCATGTTGTAGACAACTGAGAAGTAGGCCAGTGGTACAAAGTTCCAGTGGCGGACAGTTCTAGGAAAGGAGCTTTGTTAATAGAATTTGGATTTAGATTTAGATATTGATAAAGAGTAGGGGAAATTGTTGGTAGTGGTTGTAGCTAGCCGAGTGCTTTTTATGAAAGTTTGGTGAGGGAACCATTGAATGAAGCTCGGAAAAGCATTTGCCATGAAAATAACGATAAAGTATAGACAAGTTTTCAATGTGTCTTCTGTGGAACAAGTTGAAGAGAAGAGAAAAGGGCGTTGCCTATTAGGTTTCAAAGCTGGTTTTGGACTCTGTCAAAGCAGGATAAAGTTCTCTGGGCAGTTCATCTTCAGATTTGGCAAAAAAAGGCATATTTGACTCTTATAGTTGTAGAGGATTGTGTCGAAAGTGAGATAACTTCTGGAGCAGTAGAATGATGTAATCATCTTTTTGCTTTGCTAAGATCTTGCATCTCGGACGAATTTTTTTGTGTTGGCAGAGTTAGAACGCCTGTTGTGCCCCTTCTTGGTAGCCACGGCTTCCACATCTCCATCATACTTTTTCAATTAGCATCTTATATCTTTCAAGGTATTTAAAGAACATTGAACTGTAGCAATTTTAATCCAGCACAAATAACCATGATGCATATCACCATCTTCTCATGTTCTAGTGATTTCTAGTCGTCTATAGTCTCCAACAGCCAAAAACACACATCACCACAGAAACAGCTTTACATTAAATTTATTATTAAGTATTTCAAATAGATCTGAAATGGAAGAATATGAAAATTATCAAATGTGTCTTGAACACACACGTGTGTGCGTGCGACTAAGTTTGAATCTCCTGACCAGCAGTAGTTATCATTTTCTATACTGATGATTTCGTAAGCATGAAACACTAGTGTCTATGCGCATAAAAATAATTGTTAATATTTATTTTTAAAAGCTTATATATATATATATATATATATATATATATATATATATATATATATATATATGATTTTAAAAATAAATATTAACAATTATGCACTAATGATTCCTGAAAGGATGAAACACTAGTGTCTGTAGGTATTAAAAATAATTATAGTAATAATCATGCCAACCCCTTTAAGAACTCAATACTCGCATGCACATGTTTCAGTTTCTGTATATATTAAAATATCATATTTATACGTATTTCACGACCAGGCAACGCCGGGCGGCCTGCTAGTACATCCATCAAGTTTTAAAATGGAAACATTAATATTCATATTTATAGTTTGTAGATAAGTTTTCTAAAAATCAACAAATCCTCTTTAACTTATAATTATCTCACCGTTTTTCCAGCAGAATTTTTAACCTGAATATTTTTACATCCAGTCTACGCATGCACCAACCATGGATGTACGTATTTTTCCAATTTTAAACCAACTTCATTAATTGGATCTTGTTACTGTCTAAATATATCTTTATACTTTGGCATCAATTTGAATATCCTTTTTGTATCCGTATATATTTATATATACTTTTAATTTTGTGCTAAACAGCAGTGTTATAGCAAGTCTATATTAAATTATTTTGCTAACGATTTTCTCTGAAGAAAAAAAGATATATTTTTTAAACTCCATGAAATAAGAAAATAATTCACTTTATCTCGTATTCCTTGTTTATAAACAATTGATTGGGTAAGTCATAATTTTAACTCACATATTATATGTGTGTGTGTGTGTGTGCAAATGTCAACATATGTATATATGTGTGTGTGTGTGTGTATACATGAATATTTATATATATATATATATGTATGTAAATATATATGAATAAAAAATTAATAGCAAAAATATATAAATGTTTATATCTTTTCTGTAAGGTGTGTGTGTGTGTGTGTGTGTGTGTGTGTGTGTGTACGGCATAATAACGTTGACACACCGGTTCTTGTCAGAAGACCGAAGTTAAGTAACGTTGAGCCTGGGCAGTACCAGATGGGCGACCATTGGGAAATTCTAGGTGTTGCATGTTTTTTCCGCTTATCTCGGCATTGTTTCTAGTCGTCCTAAACCTCCACTTGCCACTGGTATTTAACAACGCCGATTCAAGAGAGGTGTGGTTGAAGATTGCTCAACTCTTGCCACAAAAATTTAATGCGAAGGCACTCTTACAGTGGGTATCCATAGTCTGTCGAGACTGAAGAAAGCTATCACATAGATATGTGCGTGCGTGTGTGTGTGTGTGCGTGCGTGTACACACGCATACATATGTAAAAGAGAAAGAATAAAAGAACAACAATGTAATGATACATAACGCATATAAATTTAGTCGTTGATTCAATAGGGAGATTACATCAATTAGGGGTATATACGCTCTTTATACCTACGTATTTCAAGGCCTAATGTTGTCATCAGAAGAGGAGAGAAAGTTCTAGGTAACAGATTATAAATGTAACGTGGTTATCATACAGTGGATATATGTAGTATATAATGTGGTTAATGGGTTTGCCATGGGAGGTTATGGAGTAAGTGTTCAATACATGCGTCAATATGTGGAGATGTACATTAAATTTGGAGAAACAATAGGGGAAGGAAGCGATAGGGTGCAAAGGTAGATGATCTTATAATTATGTGGAATTAGGGCATATCAGTGGAGAGGGTGTTTTCTTGGAATAGAGGACGGAAGTTGTTGAACTTTGCATTATCCTGATAAGTCTCCTTTTAAAGAATTTCTCTAATTCTCTTTAGCTCTCCCATATATATATATATATATATATATATATATATATATATATATATATATATATACTGTTTTAACAAAAACCAAGACTTCAAAAATGGGTTGATAGCAACAAAAAGTGTATTTCATTATTAGTTACAATTGTTTCAATGCCATTTCGACAAACTCAAACAATATGTCGTTTGAAAATATTCACAATAACAGCCTTTCTTCAGACTTATTAAATAAAAAAACACTTTAACAATGAAACATTAAGGAAAAGAAACATTTCCTTTATGAGGAAAAGAAAACAAGCGGGAACACTTTACCTCTGTTGCATCCTTTGTCTTTTGTTTTATATATATATATATATATATATATATATATATATATATATATATATATATATAAGAGAGTGTGTGTGTGTATACATGTATATATATATATATATATATATATATATATATATATATATATATGTGTGTGTATGCGTGTGTGCCTTGTCACACGAATCCCACCATGAATTTTTGGAGCAATCTTAAAGATGCCAATAGCGTAAAGTTCTTCAAAATAAAATTTAAATAAAAAAAAAATAAATAAATGAATGGTAGGAAGATTAGAATGACGTGGGAGTTCGGTGGGGGGTGATATGGTGGGGGGGGGGTCCTGGAAATATTAACACGTCGATTGGTCGGTATTTTTCACTTGGTAGGATTGGCAGCAAACATACCGAAAACAACGAGAGGCGCCAGAGAAAAATCAATATTCGCAGGACTTATAGCAGACGTGGTTGAAATGAAGGAGAGAAAAAAAGACAACTACACAAGAGGGGGGGGGAGCAAAAGTAAAAAAAAACCCAAAAAAAACGGAATATAAATGAATGTAGATAAGTATTATTTTATTTTACTTACGACCATAAAAATATTTGTATAAATATATATATATCCATCACATGAATGCTTACAATAACATAATTTAATACACGTGTGTGTATATGCTATTTTATAACTATATATACAATTTATTTGTTTATCTATATATGTGTTACAGAAAATCATCTATACCGTCGGTTTCAAATCCAAAAGAAAAGTGACCAATATCTAGTTACCTATCTTCAACCTCTGTTTATATCTGTCTGAGCGACCGGGTATTGATCCTATTAGTCTTTTTTTTAAACCGATTGTACCGATGTTTTCCTGATATTCTGTAACACACACACACACACACACACACACACACACACACACGCACGCACGCAATATATATATAATATTAGTCATCCACATACAGTACTGTTTCAATGTTTCACAGCTAATCAGTGTGGCTAGATAAGCAAGTAGTAGGGGCTACTATCGGGGACATAAGTTGTAGGGATGTTATGAAGGGAGATAAGTAGCAAGATGTCTGCTCACATTACACTTGAACTTCTGCATGTCAGTACAGTTGGGAGTTCCAAATTCTAGCAGTTCTGGGGAAGAAACTATTGGAGTAGAAGGCTTTTTTACACCTAGGGATCTCTACTGTGTAGGGGTAGGATTTAGCTGCTTGTCGGGTTTGTCGGGGGTATTTACGTCGAGGGGATACAAGTGCTTGTAGTTCGTCAGAGCATTCACCATTAAAGTACTTGTAGAACAGGCGGGTTGGCGAATCTCTTTTGAACCCTGTCCAGGAGTTGGAGGCAATTAGCAAATGCATCAATCCAAATGTGACAACAGTACTCCATACATGGGCGAATGGTGGCCTTAAAGAGGAACAGGATACTTTCAGGTGTGAGCAGCTTTCTAGCACAGTAGAGAGAGCCCACCTTCTTCACAGCAGCATTGGCAATGCCCTCTATATATCTATTCCAGTTCATATTTCCTGTGAAAGTTTTGCTGAAGAGTTTGACGGAAGTACTTTCAGGTAATGTGTTTTTGGCCATTGCTATTGGTGATGAAGAAGGTTTCTTAAATCAATTTTTTCTCCAGAAAGATAAAAGCCTGAATTTTATCATATGAAAAGCAGAATAATATAAAACTTTTTCTACTATTTTTAATAGAATTTAAAATTTAAAATTTTTAAAAATTCACCGCCATTTTTTCCATCGATATAAACAATTAAAAAAGCTTTTTGAATCAATTAATTTTTTTTATCTAAATAAGATTAAGAATGATTTGCTATAAGAATATATTATAGCATAAGTACCTGAATTTTAAATAATTTCATTTTTTATTTCGATATGTAGAAATCCCCTGTCCAAATTCAAAAATTCAAAATTTAACGTTCTGTTTTTAAGAAACTACAGAAGGTTTTACAAGTCAAAATAAATTCATAATTCGTAATTTTGGAAAAGGGGGAGGTAACAACTGTTTGTAAATACAAAACAACTGTTTTAGCGCGTATAGTCTAGCATAGGTGAATTAATATCAAGTAACAAGATATTGCCCAAACAAATTATCGTATTTTTAGCAAAATTTTTAGTATCGATTTTTCAAAGCAATTCCTATTTAATTGTATATTAGGCTCACTAAAAGAAACCGATTAATTTTTTTTTGTAAAAATAATGCAAGTATAAAACTTTATTTGCTCATCTGAAAAATAATAATAATCATTAACATATTCAACGAATTTCACAAAAGATAAAAAATTAATCACATTCGAAATTCGGATTTTCAATCTTAAAATTTGATACGTGCATAGTTCTTTTTTTTAATTTTTGTTTGTTTTATTTACAATCCTCACCCTCCCCATAATACAATATGTTCTATTTAGTTTCGCCTGATTATTTTAAGCATATTTGTACCCACAAATGAAGGACGATCTTGTAGGCAAACACACACACACACACATATATATATATATATATATATATATATATATATATATATATATATATATAATATAAAGCTGAACGTCTGTGTGTGTGTCTGGTCACGAATAGGCTCCTATATGGTTAACTATTATAGAAAACTGATCACATATAATGATAAAAGATGTATCAAGACACAGGAATGGGTATGTTTGATCTGGCATAATGATGATTCATTAAAATTGTGGGGTCTGCGTACGCGCCTGGTTCACAAAGTATGGAAATAAAAAATTTCAAAATTAAAAACAAACGTTTACAAGTGTTTTGATATAGATGTACATAATAATACTTTGATAAGTATGTTTTAACTTAAATAGGAATGGTATAATAAAATTGTAGGGGTCTGCGTTCGCACCTGGCCTCCATAGAATGGAAATAGGCACAAACTTTAATAAAGACTTTTTATATCTATCTGCGTAAGTATACTTTGATAATTGTTTCAGTTTGAAGAAATATGGTATAATAAAATTATGGGGTGTTCGTTCGCGCCTGACCTCCATAGAATGGAAATATGTCAAAGTTTAACAAGGTTTTTTAATATAGATCCACAGAATATTATGATAAGTGTTTCAGTGTGAACAGGTATGGTATAACAAATTATAGGATTTATCTATTTTATTTTTATTTTCATCATATTTTGCTTTAGTTTTGATACCCCCAAATTCGAAGCTATCTCTTTACAACCCTTCCTTTTCATAACCTATCATACTTTCATAAATCAGAGTCCATTTTCTGTAGGCTGTTTTTGAACCCAGTCAACGACGGGTACTTTTGCTAGTATATATATATATATATCAACCCGTAGATTGGTTGAACTGGCTTCCACAGAAGGAGATAGTTTCGTTGTTTTACAGCATATCAACCCTTTTCGGGTTATTTAATGCCAAATCCAGTCATTTTAGAAATAGTATTCATGTTGCATCCAGTTATTTTGTAAAAGGTTGTTATTCTTCAATCGCTAGTTTGTAGTGTTTGGTTTGGTTTGGTTGTTTTATAGTGGAGTTTTTGTTCCCTGCCCTGCAGAACATGAATGAGTTTTGACATGGGAGAGGGAAACGGATTACAGTATTAATGTTTGGTACATTTTAAGTAAGGACACCAATCAGGAAGTGGGGGAGATAGAAAGAGAAAGGGGAAATGGGAAGAAGGTAAAGGGGGAAAAGGTGGGTTGTTGTTTTTGGTTTTGCAGAAGATAATTAAGTTTTGCAAAAAGAGTAGAAAAACAAAAAGCGTCAATTTTAGGTGCATTTCGTCTCAGCAAGCCAATATCTTCAGACAGCCTGGTCTGCTAGCACCAGCCCTTGAAGGAGAAAGTATCTAGGGAATAACAAATTCACAAGCAGTCCCCAATTACACGCATATCCTGATTAGGGCAGATGATGATGTTAGGTTTTTCCAGTTCTTTTAGGGAGGTACTCCTACATGCACTACCTTGTATTCCCAAGTGATTTCCCATGTAGTATTAACCCGGCTCACCGTTGCTTAACTTTAATAATCTAATGAGAAACAGGTTATCATTGTTATTATGCTCTTATAACCGTTTAGGATTGCACTTAGAAATTTGTGAATATTTTCTTCCTCGGTAAACTTTACATAAGAGTGCATTTTTAGATATTATGTAAATTCTCTAACCTTTCTTTCTATAGGGAACACACAAGCATCACACACACATTGAGTTTTATTTATATAGATGAACTAGCAGGTGTACCCGGTGTTGTTCGGTATTAAACGTAACATTAAAAATATCCTTTAAAAAATACCCTTAAAAAAATGAAGTAAAAAAAAAACGGAAATAAACTGAGATATGCGCATGCGAGTATTACGTTTTTCTAAACAGTTCATTTCTTGTAAGTAAAAAAAAAACAATACTCGTGCTAAACCAAAACCTAAAGACAGTGAGTCATGTGCGATAACCATTAGACCAGCTTGCAACGATCTTTAAAAAGTGTTGTCAGACCTACTTATTCTTAACATAAGGAAACTGTCATGTGAATAATTCGTGCATGCACAGTCATGAAACAGCTGACAAAGTCCAATGACCCTCCCGTAACAATTTTTCAATTTTGACCTCTTAGCAGCCATGTTTTTCAGGGTGAAAACCGATTAAAAAGTTTTTCCACATGTCTGAATATCCTATATACCAAATTTCAAGTCCGTAGATAAAAAAATCGTTGAGTATATAGGTTAAAAGTTGTCCTCACACAGACACACACACATTCTCACTTTTATAAATATATAGACAAGACGACCTGGCATTGTTCACATTGAATGAGGAAACCAAGGATATAACAATATACTATTTTGTTTTATTCTGCATGTTTATGATGTATATTAGGTTATGTATTAAAATGTTTATGATGTATATTAGGTTATGTATTAAAATGTTTATGATGTATATTAGGTTATGTATTAAAATGTTTATGATGTATATTAGGTTATGTATTAAAATGTTTATGATGTATATTAGGTTATGTATTAAAATGTTTATGATGTATATTAGGTTATGTATTAAAATGTTTATGATGTATATTAGGTTATGCATTAAAATGTTTATGATGTATATTAGGTTATGCATTAAAATGTTTATGATGTATATTAGGTTATGCATTAAAATGTTTATGATGTATATTAGGTTATGTATTAAAATGTTTATGATGTATATTAGGTTATGTATTAAAATGTTTATGGTGTATGTTAGGTTATGTATTAAAATGTTTATGATGTATATTAGGTTATGTATTAAAATGTTTATGATGTATATTAGGTTATGCATTAAAATGTTTATGATGTATATTAGGTTATGTATTAAAATGTTTACGATGTATATTAGGTTATGTATTAAAATGTTTATGATGTATATTAGGTTATGCATTAAAATGTTTATGATGTATATTAGGTTATGTATTAAAATGTTTATGATGTATATTAGGTTATGTATTAAAATGTTTATGGTGTATATTAGGTTATGCATTAAAATGTTTATGATGTATATTAGGTTATGTATTAAAATGTTTATGATGTATATTAGGTTATGCATTAAAATGTTTATGATGTATATTAGGTTATGTATTAAAATGTTTATGATGTATATTAGGTTATGTATTAAAATGTTTATGATGTATATTAGGTTATGCATTAAAATGTTTATGATGTATATTAGGTTATGCATTAAAATGTTTATGATGTATATTAGGTTATGTATTAAAATGTTTATGATGTATATTAGGTTATGTATTAAAATGTTTATGATGTATATTAGGTTATGTATTAAAATGTTTATGGTGTATATTAGGTTATGCATTAAAATGTTTATGATGTATATTAGGTTATGTATTAAAATGTTTATGATGTATATTAGGTTATGTATTAAAATTTTTATGATGTATATTAGGTTATGTATTAAAATGTTTATGGTGTATGTTAGGTTATGTATTAAAATGTTTATGATGTATATTAGGTTATGTATTAAAATGTTTATGATGTATACTAGGTTATGCATTAAAATATTTATGATGTATATTAGGTTATGCATTAAAATGTTTATGATGTATATTAGGTTATGTATTAACATGTTTATGATGTATATTAGGTTATGTATTAAAATGTTTATGGTGTATGTTAGGTTATGTATTAAAATGTTTATGATGTATATTAGGTTATGTATTAAAATGTTTATGATGTATATTAGGTTATGTATTAAAATGTTTATGATGTATATTAGGTTATGCATTAAAATGTTTATGATGTATATTAGGTTATGTATTAAAATGTTTATGATTTATATTAGGTTATGTATTAAAATGTTTATGATGTATACTAGGTTATGTATTAAAATGTTTATGATGTATATTAGGTTATGTATTAAAATGTTTATGATGTATATTAGGTTATGTATTAAGCTGATTTTCATGTTATTGCTTATGTGGATAATCTTCCTTTATGATTCTCATTTTTCACTTTAAGATATACTTTGTTTATTTCCAGCCCTGCGGATTAAATAATCGCTTTTTAGTAATATTATCCGCACAGACAATAGCATTAACAGTTTAATGCATAACGTATAGCATACTGTCAGAAATACATGTAAAATCAATTGATATTGTTTAATGTTTAGAGTAACGTATTCGGTATTGTGTGGGAGTGACATTTGTTGAAATAAAGTTAATTAAATTTGTAGTCTTTCATCCTATCAAGACAAGCTTTCAAACTTCCAGGGATTAATGAGGACCCCTCTGTACTCCTGCTCTATACCGTCAACCCCACTTTATACTTTCTGTTTTATATTTAATTAGCGAGGCTACCCGGCATTGCCCGTATCCATAATAAATAATTTTCCCCACTCTTTATCTGTGCCTAAATCCAAACGTAGATTCCATGAGCAGAGCTTCTCAGAAGTGCACGACGATGGAACTCTCTTCCGTTTGCCTGTTTCCCACCTGACTACAACTTGGATGTCTTCAAGTCCAACATAAACAAATTCCTGACAAACCGCCCTCTTAAGTAAGACACTCTATCAAATCTCCAATACTAATGATTATTACAATACTATCCCATTGATCACTGTAAGCGCAATAACCTTTATCCCTGAGTGGCCTCCGGGCCTTGATAAGTGGTGACCTCCACGTAAAAAAAAAAACTGAATAAAGTTAAATAATATGTGTAAGATCTTTATATTAAAACTTCTACCTCTGTCCCTCCTCTTTCTAGTTGCTCCTTATCTTTCTCTTTTTCCGTTCTCCAACCCTCTCTTTCTCTTATACTGTCCGTTTTTCTCTTTTGTTTTAATGTGTTGAAAAAAAATCCACTTCATTTGCCTAAGGTATCCATTTTAAATGCAATACTGTAACCTCATTTTTATTGCTGCTAGACAACACAGAGTAGAACAAAACATATTTAATTAATTGCAATGCTTATTGAGATGCGTATTATTTATTCATTTATTTATTGCGGACTGTTATCCTCACCTTTAGTTGTTGTTATGCGGTAACCACCTGACGGAGACCAGAGGAATAGTTGGCCGAAACGTCGTGGAACAAGAACTAAAAGATGCGGATAATAGTCCGCAATAAATAAATGAACAGAACAAAACACAATAAGATTCTTGATCTTGGACGCTTTTGTTCTCCTATACACCCGCTTTTACAGTTATGTGAGGAGAAATAATGTTGAGAAGGAAAATAGTCCAAAGAGATTTAATTGTAATACTGTAATTTACATCTATTGTTCCCGGATAACTCCTTGTAAATCAATATTTTTGCCCCCCCCTCCTCTCAACATATCCTTACTTAAAAAATCTCTTGTTCTGATGTGTTGAAAAATATCTACTTCATTTGCCGAAGCTGTCCATTTTAAATGTAATGCTGTAATCTCATTTTTATTGCTCCTGGACAACATAGAGTAAAATAAAACACAATGACAATCTTGATCCTGGAGATATTTTTCCCGTTACCCCATCTGCTTTTACAGTAATATGAAAAGGAAAATAGTTCAAAGAGATTTAAATGTAATACTGTAATTTATATCTATTGTTCCCGGATAACTCCTAGTATATTAATATTTCTGCTCCCACCCCTCATTACATATTCTTACTTACAAAATATAATAAGGCAATTTTAATAATGACAATCAATTTGCCTCAGAGTAGAACAAAATGTAATCCATTGCTTTTTCTTCGCCATCTTTGCTGATCATATCTACCTGCATTTTGTCTGTTGCAGTCTGTTACCTATAAGTAAGATTGGTAGGATGCCTATCAAATTCACAAGTATTACAGCTGTTCATCATGACGCCCGGATCTTTATTTTGAGCCCTATCTGTTCGCTGTGATATTTTCATAGTTTTATTATTCTATATACATAGCATTAATTACATTGTTAAGCAACGTTGAACCTGGTCAGTACTAAAATGGGTAACCATTTAAAAATAGCAGGCGTTGTATGTACTTTCCGCCATTGTTTCCAGTCATCAAAAATTTCTCCGTGCCACTGGAATTAAATAATACTGATTCAAGAGATGTGTGGCTGGAGATTGCGCAAGCCTTGCTTCACAGTTACATGCATAGCTACCCTTACAGACAGTATCCATTATCTCTCAGGGCTGAATGGAAACCATGCGTTTTTTGTATAAGGCTTATTTTACATGTGATCTTGTCACGGGGATAATATTTATCTATCCCATATGTAGAAATTAGAAGAACTACTCGGCGTTGTCAGGGCAAAGGTGATCTATTTCTATTAAAAACTTCTCTCTACCTCTCTCGATCTGTCTCTCTACCTTTCCTCTACACAACTCTCTTTTTCCTCATCCCAGCTCTTTTCTTTCTAGCTGGACATACACACGGAAAATTCTCCTCTGTATAGAATTACCCGGCATTTTTATTCCAAAATTAATATATAACACTGAAAAACGGAGCCTCCTTGACGAAATCCGGACAAGTTGACCATCAGAAAATTAATAATTCTTTTCTACATTTAAGATATTATTTATCCTGGGCAACACCAATCATACCAACTTTGTAGATATTTGTTTTGTAGTTCGTTTTATTTTACTTTTAGCTGGACATACGCACACACAGACAACTGGTCTTTACAAAATAGACTGGCCTGGGTGCGCGGCGTTGCCAGGGTGTTTGGAGTGTGTGTTGAGCAAAAAAAAAAAAAAAAAAAAAGTGGTAGTAGGCAGGCAGGTTCGAACGCGTACCGTGAAGGAGGAAAAGAACGTGAAAAGAAAAAAACGTAAGGTCTTTGTCGTTGCGTCCATCGCCAAACCGGAAGCGGCGAAGGCTCAAAATTAAGGCTAGTTAATGGAAAAGAGGGGATGACTTTCGAAAATATCGGCGAAAAAAGCGACCCCTACTTGTAGAAAAGTGCCTAGATAAGAGTGAAGGAATTAATGCTTTTAGCCAATTTTTCGATATTTGTTGTCCGAAGAGGCGGGCTTCAAAACTATACCGATCTCGTGAAACGCCGTCGCACCTGTCGAAATTTTTAGACATACATACATATATACATACATACATTTAAACAGACAGGTGAGATTTATATTATAGATTAGCGAGGGGTACCCGGCGTTGCCCGGGTGTTTGTAGGTGTGTGTGAAAAAACCCGAAAATGTGAAAAAAACAGGTGCCCGTGAAAAAAAACGAAGCCTTGACGACGCGCAGTTGGAAAATAGTAAAGTGTGAAAAAAAACAGGTGCGCGATTTTGATTGACGTGACGGCGATAGCTATTCAGCAGTTACGATTTTGTGCGGGACAGTTTTTACATAAATAAATAAATAAATAAATAAATAGGTTTGTTTGTTTTTAACTAAGTTCGGGGGAAAACCAGCTCCCTGTTTATTAGGGGGAGTGTCTCGTCTCGAAATGAAAGCTACCGTCTGATATGACGAAGTCGACATTGAACAAACGTTACTTAGCTCTCTAGAGACCACTGGCTCTGGGCCGGTGATGAGAGTCGAGTTTCGCTTTTTATTTATACCGAAAACCGAATGCAAGGCGTGCCGATGCGGGAAATGTGGAATAATTAATGTTTGAAAGTCAATAAAATTAAATAGACAGGCGAGCTCCGTGGTTAAGTGTGAGATATTACAATTTATAGATGATATAAAAAGTTTTAAGAAGTTGCGAAGCGAGCGAGCGCTTCTCTGAAAGAAGCCTTTTGTGGACATCGAGGAAAAGCGTACATACATACATACATACATACATACATACATACATTTTCGCTGACGACCAGTTTTTATTCTAATGTTAAGTAACTCAGAACCAAGTGTTTCTTGACCTATATATGACACATTAAACATAATTCCGAATTTAAGCTATCGATTTTCCTAAACACATCGTATATAATTCTGTTTATTTGTATGTTTTATGACGTATCTAACATTTTAAAAGTTATTTAGTGTCGAAACTAAATACCTATTGTAGACGATTCAGAGTATACAATTAATTGAACACAGGCTTTTATTTTATCCATAGTTAGCGAGTTGCGGTTGCAGGTTCATATCTTCCCCAACAGTATTAGTACATAAATAATAACTATAGATCCACAAAGATATGAACTCATCATAGATGATTCCATAGTCTGTAATTGTATCCATTAGACAGATACATTTACCTTTACCATGTATAGAGCGTATTATGAGTGTATTCGCGTATTCGCGAGGAGTGAAATGAAGTATCTGTTCTGATACTACACGTCAATCTTTCTGTCCTCGATCGAAAGGAAAAATTCTTCTAAACAAATAGAATTTTATTTTTTGTCCCTATCTAGAACTCCTATTTTGGGAAGCTGGATTTCCGCACATTGCGTCTAATTTGACCCTTGTCGGGGGGGGGGGGCAAGTAAATAAGTACAATGGGAGAATGAGCGACCAACATCTAAGTAAGCACAAACTCCATCTCTGACTCCTCCTCTCATATCCTATTAAAATAAAGAGAGAGTGAGAGAGCAATTCGAGTAGATATGATTTTTTTTCTATTGATTAAACCGTCCTTGATCTTATCACAAGGAAATCCTAAGTATACCCAATTCAAGGAACCGTCTGCTTTATATATATATATATATATATATATATATATATATATATATATATATATATATATGCGCGCACACACACATATATTATAAATATTTATTTATATTATTAAATATTATTTTACGTGCATAAAAGTATGTATCTATATCTATATATATCTATATATATCTATATCTATATATCTATATCTATATCTATATCTATATATATATATATATATATATATATATATATATATATATATATATGTATGAAATAGATGGCATTTAGATTCCAACAAGCATTGCCTATCGACAGCACATGACAAGTCGACTAGTTTGTAGAATTGGCCTCATGTGTAAATTCATCAATTCTTTTTTGCTTTCATTTTCGTTTCTACACAAACAGGACTTGACATCATTTATCTTTTTTTTTTCTTTGGTATATTCAACTCACAGACACGGTCGCACCAGTAGAACCCCCCTCGCCATTTCTTTTAATGAATTTGATTTCCTCCATTCTTATTGATTTTTTTTTCTTATGGTATTATTTTCTTTGTCTTTAATATTTTCTTCCTTTCTTTTTCATTTCTTTAATTTCTTCTCTTCTCTCTTTTTCCGTTTATTTCCTCCCGTTCCCTTTTTACTCTTATCTCTATTTCTTTCATATTTTTCTAATTTCCTTTGCTTTTTACTATCATCCCCATTTTATCTCCATCTTTCCCCCCTTTTTTTGTTCCATTTCTTTCTTTCTATTTTTCTTTTTCCCGTTTTTTTTTTAATTTCTTTAACGTTTTATTTATTTTATTTTCATCAATTATTCCATTTCTTTATCTCTTTGTCCTGTCCTTTCCTTTTCCATGTTTAAGCTGAACCATATTACTTTTCATGCTCGTATTTTTCTATTGTAATCCATGATTTTTCCAGGCTTCCAGTAAATTCACTTGTTCTTTGTTTAATATCAGTTTTTTGTCCCCATAAACATAACATACACATATGTAAAACAATGTTCAGCACTCGTCTGCTTTCATTCTCTCTGTTATTTTTAACATACATTGAGCTTGTAAACAAAAAGAGTGAAATATAATTGTAAAAACATTCTACCAAAACAACACACACACATATATATATATATATATATATATATATATATATATATATATATATATATATACGTTTTATTTTTTTATTACCGTATCTTTCTGTTAAGTTACATTATTGTTTCAGATACTCGGCCGTTTTTTTGGCCGTCTGTAGCTTCCTCAGGGTTTCTGTAAAAGTCTGAGGAAGCTACAGACGGCCAAAAAAACGGCCGAGTAGCTGAAACAATAATGTAACTTAACAGAAAGATACGGTAATAAAAAATAAAACACATATTTGCTCTACAACAGTATTGAGCACTTTCTTCAGTTTTTATTAATTACCATTTCCACTAAATATATATATATATATATATATATATATATATATATATATATATATATATATATATATATATATAGTGTAACCCAGATATAAGAGACTTTTTCCCTTGTCCCTAATTGCTCTTACATCAGGATTACACTGTTCATTAATACAGGCTCTAATTTGGGACCAGAGAAAATCTCTTATATCCGTTTTCTTATATTCGGGTCTCTTATATCCGGGTTACATTGTGTGTGTGTATATATATATATATATATATATATATATATATATATATACACACTAGCATGGGTACCCAGCGTTGCCTGGGTTGACATGAAATTCCGTTTGAAACACACCTGTATACTAATCATTTTCATCATGGGCAACGTGGATACCCCCCCCCCCACAACAAAAATAAAAGAACGGATGAAAACAAGTAAATGTAATCGCCCAAAAACAGAAGTATGCGATACCGTCTCCATCATATATTTCAGTAGAAGAGCTACAAAGAGAAGAAACTATTCTCTGGATATTGAGAACTGGAAAGACCCCCCCCCCCAAAAAAAAAAAAGATAATTAAAAATAAATCATTACAACTTTTGTTTCAATAAAAATAGCAGCGAATACCTGTGCGATCGCAAAATAAGAAAAAAATCTACCAAAAATTAATTCCAAAAATAATTAAATTAAATTTTTCGTCATTTTATATTTCTAATGTAATCCTCCCTCCCCCCAAAAATTGAATTTGTCGTATTTTGGGGTTCGTTCTGTTTATAAAATTGTTAGGTGAAAGTATAGAATAGTCTCATAAAAATTAATTAAATTTATCGTTATTTTATGTTTCAAATGTAATTCCCTGCCCCTCCCCACCACCACCACAAAAAAATAAACGAAATTGTATTTGTCATGTTGGAGAAATGCTAGAGATGACATGTCTGGTTGAACTCTTTGTGACCAAAATGTGGATACTCATTTTACGTTAAATTTATATAGAAAAGTGATCCCCAACGATGAAATGTTATTTTTTTTTTCAAAATTTCTGCTTTCATATTATTTATAAAGATTGCTTAAACGTATTAGGCCCCTAAAAAGCAGGTCTTATTTTTTTTTAGGGATTACACGACGCTGGGTCACGTCGTAAAAATTGACCATTTTTAATTTAAGATATTAAATAAATTATAAAGAAAATCTGTTTCACAGGCAATTAAACACACTAGCTATGATATAATTATTATAATAAATCCTGGGCAACACCAATTAAATTCTATAAACAAAAAAAAAGGAGCTGATAATGTATGGGATGATGGAGTTTGCTCCCATGGAAAATTGGCCCTGTGTCTGACTAACTCTGCCATCGTGGGGATGCAAGTAAATGCTGCCATCAGATAGAATCGAAACCGAAACTGTACCATTCAAAACAGGCGACGTTACCACTGTACTAACGTGACACGCATGTGAACTGATTAAAAATCAAAAATTAACTAAGACGAATGTACAAAAATGCATAGTGATTTTTATTTTCAATTTTGACCCATTTTTGACCTCTTAAAAACTATTTTAATCGGCGAAAGACCCATAAAAGAACGGTCCATGGCAAATTCAATCATGTGAGGCCCATAATAATCACAGGAATCACCGACCAATGTTTAGATTGTTGTTGATTATCAGCAACAAATTTTGGAATATTTGGTTCCATATTTGATAGAAAAATTCTTAGATCACCACGTTTCACTACATTCATTCAGTTTCGATTCCCGGGACCCATTCGATAGAAGAGACAGACTTGTTGAAAATGTGAATCAGAAACCAATCAGATTAAAGAAACACTTAAAAAGCTTTGTAAACATTACAGGGTTTGATTTTTTAATTATTTTTTTTAATTAAAAATAAGTGTGATGCAATCAATTTCCACATGAATTGTGAATCCCAAAGAAAATGGGTTGAGAAACACCTACTCATGTTGCTAAAAGCTCTCAGTCTGTAATCCCCTTCCATAAAAGATCTCAGTCTTTCAACGCTTCCTAAAGAATCTCAGTGACCCCCATAAGATAAATTTGGCCATTGCCCAACTAAAATCTCGTAACGCTCCCCTTGTTGGGTAGTACGGATCCCGTTGTGAAATCGTGTGTTGGAGTAAAAATTTGACAAAGAATTATTCAATTTCTTTTGAACTACGTAGTTATTAAAACAAAATGATATTTAAACCCATGAAACGCTCAAAAAGTTATTATACATCCCTGTATTTCCGTCATCCTGTCTTCAGTGAGAATTCATTATTGAATGAACAACAACTTTGTGAACGTCTTTATTTCGCTCTTAAACCGACGGTTCTCCTTTCTTCTGATCTGAGAGTATCGTATTTACTAAACAAAGAATTTTCTTTTTCTTGTCTTTTTTTCTCAAAATTAGTCAGAGGAAAAAATATTTAATGCCTGTCTGGAAAAATATACAATTTCAGAAACAGGAGTTGTGTTATCGTCTGCTGAATTTTAACAACAGGATATGATTGGTGGCGGAGGGAGAATAAAGGAAACAATTTGGATAAATGTGTTGGTTGGGTAGGTTATATACATACATATACACACACATATATATACATATGTACATAAAAATTTATAAAACATACACACATATTTAGCTAGCTGTATTAGTACAAATTAATATACATATATGTGGGTGCTTGTATAAATATTTATATATGTATATGAGGCCAAATTAATATTTATAGAAATGTGCACACACACATGTATATGCACATATATTTTAATTGTTTGCGTATTATTGTTTATGCATGCATATATATTCATTGAATGTTAGAGATTAATTGCGAATATATATATATATATATATATATATATATATATATATATATATATATATATATATATATATATATACTAGCTGGCCGCCCGGCATTGTCTGGTCGTACAATACGCTTAAACATGATATTTTAATTAATGCAGATTGCGTACGTATTATTATAGAATTAACCTTCTATTGAATATTATATATTACGAGGAATAATTTACCGGGTAGACTAATTCGCTAAAAATAAATAAATAAAAACAATAATAATGATAATGTCGTTTATCAAACTATTTGCAATATCACGTCAGGTGATATTTGGACTTGACGATGAATGCCCTGGAAAGTCACATCTGATTCATATTTAGTTTTAAAATATGCAAACGAAGAAATGATTTGCGGCGATTTTAAATTGTACTTCTTTTATCGTAAATTGAACTAATCAAATAGAAAAAAAAAGAAAGAAAATAAAATGGTAAGGGACATCCGGACTTGAACACGTGTTTATTCGATCTGTAGTCGAATGCTCTATCACTGAGCTATATTTCTAGATGTTAATAATTCTGTTGTATTTTTTTTTTGTTGTTTTTTTTAAGAAGAAATGATTTGTTGATATTTTATTATCTTCCTTGCCGGTGTAACATAAAATATTGCCCTATAAAAATTCCTTTTTATCTATAAGAAAGATTATTTTTAGGATCGAATTTTTTCAATTTTCGATACTTATCGGATAATTTCTGTGCAAAGCATTAGTCAAAACTGCCAGACATTAGCTTTATGTGAAATTTGCAAAAGATCGGTCGCGCCGTTTCAGAACCTATGAGGAAGGAACTCACTCACACACAAACTGACTTTTATATAATAGTAGAGGCGTTCAAAAGTAATGCCTTCTATATTTTTGTTCCGCCCGAATGGATCAGAAGAGTCTGCAAAATGCATTTTTATGATAACTAAACTTATGCATTTAGGACCTGAAGGTTTTAGATATTGACGATGTGAGACTCTAATAAAGCGACCCCTGTCATAAATATTGAATTTCTCTACACAGAAAAATTTGAACGGGTCAACATTCAGCAATACCTGTTGAAAGTTTAGGAAGTCAATGCAGTTGATGTCAGCACTGTTAGGAGATAAGTTCGTCGATTTCAAGTAGCGACAGAGATGTGAGTGAAAAAGCATGGTCCAGACAGCCCCCCCCCCCTTCAATCACTGGCAAAAGTGCATTCAGAATGGTGGTGACTATGTAGAAAAGTAAATTCTGGAGTACAAAAGTTCGCTTGTTTTAATAACAGAACTTTTTTAGTTAAAAAATAGGAGGTCTTACTTTTGGAACAACTCTCGTATGTAGAAACAATAATGAATAAAAATTTAGCTTATATTAACACTTTTATTTTTTATGAATTTATTTTTATTTTTACTTTATATTTTAACTATAAGTAGTCATTTGTGTGAGCAGAGCTTGCTATCTTGTCGGCTCTAGTGGTGGTAGAGATGAGTTCTTGCTGCGAAACTTTTATAAGAGGGAACCAAAAATTGGAGCTCAGTCGAGCACATATATTATGATAAAAGGATATAGTAGAGAAAGACTAGCAACGTCTTATCTGTAAAAGTAAAGTTGTAGATAAGGATAGAGATCGCCCCCACCCCACCCGAAGTCGGACTTTAATATTTGAAATAATATCAAAAGTCATGAAAATGGAAGATTTGAAAATCAAGATTAATCAAAATCCAGTGGGAAAAAAAATTACCGAAAGACTTCAAAAGACAAAACGAAAATGGAGGAAAATGAATCAAGTTTAGTGAAATAAATAATTGTTGCAGAAGAAAAGTTGTTTGTCATTAAATTCACTTGAAGTCCAAACCTCATCAAAGTGACTGATGTTGGCAGACAACCTATTTTGTTGGGAGAAAAAGGAAATATTCAAAAAACAAAAAATAAAAAAAGTAAAATCTTATTTATTAATGTTGAAAATGAGATTTATGAAATTGATTTTCTTCTTTCAATCAAGATTAAATCATTTATTTTATGTTTTATTCGAAAAGATCTGTTGCCATGATAAATGGAGAATATAAATGGATATAAGAAATCATCACACTACAGTAATGCCTCCTATTTTTTCATATCGTCTGAATAAATCAGAAGGGATTGCAAATTGCATTGTTATGATGACTGAACATGCATTTATGTATGACCTCAAAGTTGCATCTGTCAGTTGTAGATATTGGTGGTGTGAGATTCTAAGAAAGCAACCCGTCATGAACATGTGTCAGAAGCAGAGATGCGTCATTGAATTCTTGGCAAAAGTACAATGAGAATAGTGGTGACTTTGTAGAAAATAAATTCTGGAGCACAAAGGGTACCAATCCCGTCTTCGTAGGTTTTTTTTCACTTACCAAGGCCCGGAGGCCACTCGAGGATAAGGGTTAATGGGTATACATTAGCCAATGTGATTATAGCGTATTAAACATAAGTTGTGTGAATTTTGTAAATTGGATTACTTAGGGCGACGATTCATCAAGAACTTGTTTACATTGGACTTGAAGACAATCAGATTGTAGTCAGCTTACGTAGATTTTGTTTCAGAATGCGTCCAATAAGTATTGAAAATCGATAATCGAAAAAATCCGATTAAAGAAGGAAGCTTGATTTTGACCAAAGTTAACATTTTTTATACAACCTAACATAAGTGTATTTAAGATATTTTATCAGCGCACAAGCAGTAAGGCCCAACCTATACAATCTACTACAGATTCTTTTATAAAACGGGTGCGTTCAAAACGAATGTTTTTAGAGCACATGGTAGTTGACTTCTGTACGTTTAACTTTAATTCAAGTTATTATATGAAAATAATTTCATAAAAGCAGCAGTTCTTGGATAAAACTGCAGCCCGTTCGAAATGAATGTTTCTGTTAAGAGCACAATTGAACCATGATACTTGACTTTGCATTTTAAACTTTAAATGAAGGCATTACTTACATATAACTTTATAAAACAAACAGTAGATTCTCTACAGTGCAATGTAAACTACAATGTATTGTGTTCTTCAATTTCTTTTGTTATTTTATTTAGGACAGTCATCACGTGATCACCAATAAAAATAAACACCAATTTTGCATTTTCTTTTTTAATAATCTTGTTTTCAACTTGATAATCCCCAATACTCTGCAGCATAGGAAATTATTTTTCCGAAGCTCCACCCTAGTGTGGACTTTCTATATCAGGAAGTCACCAAACTATGGCCAGCTAAATCTAGCCTGCATTCTCTATTCATGAAGCCTGCGCAGACTACTTTATTTACGCGATGAAACCTATGAAACATGAGATGTAATCACATTTACATTTAAATATTGCAAGGGTCATTCCAAAGGTAAAGCCTTCTATTTTTCTTTTTAACTAAAAAAGTTAAAGAGCTACGAAAACGGAAGTGGTACTATTCAAACGAGTGATCTTTTTGTACTCTAGAGTATATTTTTCTACATAATCCCCATTTCTCAATACACTTTTGCCAACGATGAACGAAGGCTGTGCATGAGCATCTGCAGAGTGCTTTGTCATGTGAGGGTCGTTAAAAAGGAAAGCTTTTTATGATTAAAAAAAAAGATGAAGAGCTATGGACAGAAGTAGTACTATACAAACGTGACCGTTTATGCTCCAGACTTTATTTTTCTACATAGTCACAACCATTTTCAATGCACTTTTGCCAGCAATTCAATGACGCATCTCTACTTCTGGCGAATGTCCATAACAGGAGTTTCATACCGTCAATATCTGCAACTTAGAGATGAAACTTTCAGATCATAAATGCATAAGTTATTATAACAATGGTATTGGCAATACCCCTTGATCCATTTGGGCGGAATAAAAAAAATAGGAGGCATTACTTTTAGAACGCCTCCTCGTATATTTAGAACACTTGAAGTTGTTATTGAAAATCAAACGTCAGTTTCACAAATTTCATTAAACGTATTTTACTGCTGATTTATTAAGATTTGAATAGTTCTGGTGTAACCGAATTTTTGCAAATATTACTTTCGTCTATTTTGATTTTTCTACATTAAACGCCGTAATGTCCTGATGATGCTTAAGGCCATCTTCTTGATTACATGGCCCAAAGACTGAAGCCTAAGTCTTTTTATTAAGAAATATTGTGAAAAAAGAAGATAGTTTGAATATGATTGGATGTCCTCATTATTTAGATGCCTGGGGTCACCGTTACATCACTCCTCTCTCTGCACGTTATGTACCTATATTATTTTTAAGGGATCCTATGTTAGTAGCGATTAAGTTAGCTAGTATGAATTTTGGCAAGGGTCTCAGTGAGAGCCTGATAATATAGATCTATGAAACAGAATCGTTTTCAGGGTTGAATGAAAGATAAATGATGCAAAGTTGATAACAGCCTACAAATGTCGTAGACAAAACAGAGACAATGATGAATGAAATTACGTTTTTGAGCAAGTAGGAAATTAAGGTTTTCAGATCAGTCTCTCTAGGAAGCCGTGCGAACGAGACTCTGTCAATAATGTAGGAAAGTTTAATCTAAGACGAATATTAATTTGATGTCTGTCCGTCAGCGTCACTCATTTAAGTTAGAAAAGTTAAGCTTAAGAAATAAATAACTAAATAAGATAACATTAGTCTCTCTCTTTTCTATATCCATTGTCTTCAAATAAAACTTTGAAGAAAACTCAGTGAACATCTCGTTGTGTCTTTTTCATGAAAAGAGTTTTATTCATCTTAGTTAAACAGACGAAGCGATCAGCGGCCACTAAAAAAATGTGTATAAGGACTTGTATCCTATTATGGAAAATGTCATATGATTTTTATTAATATGAAATACTAAATTTTAAGTTTCATATTTTCCCCAGAGCTTTCATTCTGCCTGGTAAATATAAATTAGATTGTAACTCATGCTCATTTTTTCAGTTCAGTGATCACTCAGTGTTTTTAAGAGTCATCGATTTTCAAGGCCTAGAGGCCACTCAAGGATAAAGATTAAGAAATATCAGGTGAGATAACACCATGATGATCGGTTATGGTGGAAATTAGGTATGAGTTTATTTATTTTAGAGGATGACTTATCTTGTTTATGTTGGACTTGAAAACGGCCATGTTATAGTCAGTTGGGAAGCAGCTCTGCATTATTGTGCTTCACAGGCTGGGAAAAATAACTCCAGATTATTGTTGAGTTCATGAGGGGATGCTATGGGTTTTTCATTTCGTATTAAAGCATATAAGCTTTCCAAGTGAAAGAAATCGACTTTTGATTTTAAAAATAAAATTCTACAATTCTGGTTCTTGTACTTAACTTCACCAAAACAAATGTCGAAGGGCTTAGAGCTGTTAATCTCTAAAAGAAAAAAAATTTTTTAATACATTTAAGAAAGAAAATTTTTTCTTTTAGTCAACATTACTTCTGGTCAATCCTGTATCGCTGACAAGGTTCCTACTCACCATTATTGTGTTGTTCGAATACTGATTTGTATAAGCTGCGGAATGATGCACTCAGGTTCTCAGGGGCAGAATTTTCTTCCATATATGGTAACGACTGCAAAAAAAAAAAAAAAAAACCAGAACAAAACATTAGTGTTAAACAAGATAGACAAGTCATTCAATAAGGTAAAAAAAAAAAAAAAAAATGAAAATATATTAAAACTCAACAAATCTGCATAAAATATAATTATCGTAATGCTCGCATAGTGACCGGACGATGCCCGGGATTGAATGATGATCAACGAGTGTTTCACACTCCCATATTTTTATTGTCATTGAAATCGGTGGACTTGCCCATTTTCCAATCAAATTGATTAATTGCCTGCTCTAGTTGGGGACCCATTGCGGTGCACCTGGGGGAAGCTTCACGTGCCTCTTGCTATTACTAAGTTCACTACACATTGTCTACATTGCACTGTAGAGAATCTACTGTTCATTTTATAAAATTATTTTATGTATAATGGCTTGCATTAAAGTTTAAAATGCAAAAACTCAAGTATCATACTCCAATTCTGCTCTAAACAGAAACATTCATTTAGAATGTGCTTCTGTCATATCAAGGAATCTACTCTTAATTTTATATGTCTAGCCTTTCAGCTTGTGTGATAATTAAAACTTCTCAAATGCACATGTGGTGTTAGGCTGTGTAAGGTGTTAACTTCGGTCCAAATTGCCTGTTCCTTCTTTCTTCAGATTATTCTGATTATCCATTACTGATACTTATCAAAGACATTCCAATAAAAACCTATCTAAGAAAATTCAGGCACTTGAAGTTCCTTCGTGTGAAATTTCATAAAAATCGACCCAGCCATTTTTGAGTCCATAGGGAACGAACTTACACACAGAAAGTTCGTTTTATATAATAGTAGAAATTCTATATAAACCCCCAAAATATCTGTCTATCCACTGTTTATACTTTCTTCATTCAGTATAGGCCTAGAATTTTTTTTTTTTACACAGTGATCACAACTTATCAAGGTCCGGAAGCCACTCAGGGATAAGGGTTATTGCAAGATAGTGTGGAGATTCGATGAAGTGTCTACTTAAGGGGGCGGCTCAATAGGAATTTGTTAAAGTTGGACTTGAAGACATCCAAGTTGTAGTCCGGTGGGAAGCAGGCAGACGGAACAGAGTTCCACAGGCATGCAGTTCTAAGAAAGAAGCTCTGTTCATGGAATCCGCGTTTTGATTTAGGCACAGATATAGAGTGGGGGAAATTTTTCACAGTGGATTCAGTTAGACGGGTGTTTTTCGTGAAAGATTGGCGAGGGGGGACCAGAGATTGGAGCTCAGACGAGCACCTGCCATGGAAATAACGATAAAACAAGGATTGGCTCGCAACGTCTTTTCTGTGGGAGAGAGGTTGCAGGGTAGAGAAAAGGGCATCCCCCACTAAGCCACAAAGTCTATTTTGTACTCTGTCAAGGCAGGATACGCTGTTTTTAGCAGCTCCTGCCCAGATATGGCAGCAGTACTCCATCCTTGGACGTACTTGGCTTTTATATAGATAGAGAATTGCATCAGTAGTGAGATATCTTCTGGAGCGGTAGAAGGATCCCACCATCTTTCCAGCGACCTTGGCAACAGACTTGATGTACGTGTTCCATTTCAGATCAGGAGTAAAGGTCAAACCCAGAAGCTTGTCAAAACACGGAGCCTCACCCAGACGAGAGCCATCCATCACAATTGATGCCAGATGGGGATCAGAGCGTTGATGATGTAAGGATAGGAGTTTGGTTTTGGACGCATTAAAGGTAACCAGCTACATCTTCCCCCACTGAACCACGCGCTCGAGATCAAAGGAGAGAGAATCAGAGAGAACTTTGTCATTTACAGCCTTTGATGTGTTGCCGTAGATGGTCGTGTCATCAGCATAATAGATGTCAACGAATGATTTAAGTATGTGTTTAGGTAGGTCATTGATGTAGATCAGGAAGAGAGTTGGGCCCAGTATTGACCCCTGAGGGACTCCAGAATTTATATTGCAGGCCTCCAATTTTTGTCCATCTACCACTACTCTTATGAGCCTATCAGAGAGAAATGATTTAATGATTGAGAAAACATTTTCAGTTATACCGCAGCTGGAAATCTTGTGAAGTAGACCCTTATGCCATACCTTGTCAAAGACTTTTGATATGTCAAGAGCAATTGCCCTAGAAAGGAAGCCTTTGTCAAGAGATTCACTAATCCTGTGAGATATAACCTTCAGCACATCTGCGGTAGATCTTGCAGAGCGGAAACCATATTGAGTGTCACTAAGAAGGTTATTCCTGCTGAGGTGGTTGACTATTTCTCTATTTAATATGGATTCAAGCAACTTACTCTACTTACTTACTTTGGTCTGTACTGAGAGGGAGATGACTTATCACCTGAATTCTTAAATACAGGGCAAACTGATGAGGTCTTCCAGGGAGTCGGAAAGCACTTCTCCTTAAGGCAGCACTTAAATAGTTTCGTAAGTATGGGAATCCATACTAATTATAAATTTCAATAATTACAAGAAACCCTCTCTACCACCTATAGCAATGGCCAACGACTCTTTATCTGAGAGTACGTCTTTCAAGCTCCTTGGCCTAACGTTCACAGGAAACATGAGTTGGAACAATTACATCGAGGGCATTGCCAGGGCCGCTGCAAGGAAGGTGAGTTCTCTCTACCGTGCTTGAAAACTACTAACACCCAAAAGTATCCTGTACCTCTATAAGGCAACCATTCGCCCATATATGGAGTATTGCTGTCATATTTGGGCTGGTGCATTGGTTACTAGTCTCACGCTCCTTGACAAGGTTCAAAAGAGAGTCACAAATCTGATAGGCCCTAAACTGGCATCTAAGCTTCAGCCTCTGTCCCATCGATGAAACGTTGCATCCCTCTGCCTGTTCTACAAGTATTTTAATGGTGAATGCCCTGACGAACTGCAAGCACTTGTGCCCCCACGACGTGAACACTCTCGACAGACCCGACAGGCTGCAAAATCCCACCCCCACACTGTATTGATCCCTAGATGTAAAAGATCTTTCTACTCCAGTAGTTTCTTCCACAGAACCGCTAGACTCTGGAATTCCATCCCAGGTCCCTGCTTCCCCAACAGTACTGACGTGCAGAAGTTCAAGTGCAACGTGAACCAACATCTTGCTGCCCAAATCCCTACATAGTACCCCAGTAGTTGTTGCCCCTGATAGTAGCCCCCTACACCAAAGTGGCAATGTGCCTTGTTTGGGGTGAAAATATAATTAAAAAAAAAAAAAAAAATTATAAATCTTCACTTAAGTTAAGCAATATTGAGCTTGGTCAGAATCAAATGGGTGACTATTTAGAGATACTAGGCACCGTATGTAAGAGAACATCAACATCTTTCTGCTTGAACTGCTAAAACCTAACATCGTTATTGCGACTGACGGGGATATACAAACAACTTGAGACCATTTGTGAAACTTTCTCCTTTGGAGGAAGTCAGTTCAACCCATCTAGGGTAAGTGCCACTTTGGGAATTGTTATGGCATTGATATAGTCATCAGTATATTCAGTTTATCTTCCATTTTATATGCTGGCATGTTTTGGATGACTTTAAGAATTTAACTTTCAAACTAACCTATCTCAGACCGGGTCTTTATTTATCCCTTTTTCTCTCAAGTCTGAAATTCTTCCCTTGTTTTTTTTTGTCTTTCGTCTGTGAACTGAACTTGTTATCACATTTGTTATACCTCTACCAACCCAAGAACTCTCATCTTTAAATGTGACTAAACCAACACAATTGCACACATTTTCCTTTACTATGCAACTGAACTAATCAGATCAATGTGTGTGTGTGTGTTTAAGATTCATATTAAATACCCATTGTATTATTCTCATACCATTTCTCTTCATGCAACGCATGTCCTAAACCCTCATTAGGTAGGTGTCACTTGCATACATCATCACAGTACACATGCCTCATGGACTCTTCCATTGGCAGACGATAACAACAACTAAGTAAGCTGTGAAAAAAAAATCACATATTTTCACATTGTTTCCTCTTTCTTTTTAAATAATGTTGACAAAAATAAAATGGCTTCCTTATCGGAATCAGAATACCATTCTTCTCTCTGATGAATTATTTCTTGAAATAAATATAAAATTACAAACAGAAAAAAGACTAAAACTTCAGAAAGTTACTCTAGGCTATATAAAAATTATCCAAATAATTATCTATATATTATTAATCTATTCTTGTAGTATTTGATTTAGTTTTGGTGGAAACTAAACTTTGTAAAGATTTCATTTGGTTTATCTGGCCACTTAGAAAAATTCGGTTTTGAAAGTGATTTTAATATTTGGAAGAAGAAATTATGTTTCATTTCATGATTCAAAATGGACATTGCCCTGAAACAGCTGTAAACAACTTTAGTACCTTTGTGTATACACTTTATTTGGAATATCATTTGAAAACGATTTAAGTCGTTAAAATACATATGTGATAGGAATAAAGTAATAAGAAAAGAACGAATGAAGTAGAATAGGAACAAGAGGTTACTCCAGTTCTGTCCAAACTTTACAATAAATGCCTTAACGAATCAACACAAATGCTTTGTTTACTTCAATATTTCGTTTTAGTTACGAAACTTTTTTGAGAATAACATTTATTGAACAGAATCAAATTGTAAGTAGTGGTGAGAGAGAAGCAACTTAATGAGGCGAGTGGGTAAAGAGAATGAATGGGTTATGGTGGGAGGGAAATAAGATTAAAAATAGGATGTAGCTTCTGTGAAAGATTAAGTGTGTAGAGAAAGATGCTTGTTTCTAGGCTAGCTTTGTTATTTCTATAGTTTATTTCTTCGGGTGTGGAATAAGTTCTTGTGAAAGTGCTTAACTACTTAAGTTATATATATATATATATATATATATATATATATATATATATATTAAAGTGATATAATATATTCGTTGACATCTATGCTGATGACACAACCATCTACGGCAACACATCAAAGGCTGTAAATGACAAAGTTCTCTCTGATTCTCTCTCCTCTGATCTCGAGCGCGTGGTTCAGTGGGGGAAGATGTGGCTGGTTACCTTTAATGCATCCAAAACCAAACTCCTATCCTTACATCATCAACGCTCTGATCCCCATCTGGCATCAATTGTGATGGATGGCTCTCGTCTGGGTGAGGCTCCGTGTTTTGACAAGCTTCTGGGTTTGACCTTTACTCCTGATCTGAAATGGAACACATACATCAAGTCTGTTGCCAAGGTCGCTGGAAAGATGGTGGGATCCTTCTACCGCTCCAGAAGATATCTCACTACTGATGCAATTCTCTATCTATATAAAAGCCAAGTACGTCCAAGGATGGAATACTGGGCAGGAGCTGCTAAAAACAGCCTATCCTGCCTTGACAGAGTACAAAATAGACTTTGTGGCTTAGTGGGGGATGCCCTTTTCTCTACCTTGCAACCTCTCTCCCACAGAAGAGACGTTGCGAGCCTGTCCTTGTTTTATCGTTATTTCCATGGCAGATGCTCGTCTGAGCTCCAATCTCTGGTCCACCCTCGCCAATCTTTCACGAAAAACACCCGTCTAGCTGAATCCACTGTGAAAAATTTCCCCCACTCTATATCTGTGCCTAAATCAAAACGCGGATTCCATGAACAAAGCTTCTTTCTTAGAACTGCACGCCTGTGGAACTCTGTTCCGTCTGCCGCTTCCCTCCGGACTACAACTTGGATGTCTTCAAGTCCAATGTTAACAAATTCCTAATGAACCGCCCCCTTAAGTAAACACTTCATCAAATCTCCTCACTAACTTAATGTACTTGCAATAACCCTTATCCCTGAGTGGCTTCCGGGCCTTGATAAGTGGTGATCACTGTGTAAAAAAAAAAAAAAAAAAAAAAAATATTGGCTATAGACTTTCATACATACACAGACACATCAACTCTCCCATTAAGTTTTTATTTTGGAAAAAATGATTGGTAAGATGAATAAACCTTAGACTTTGGAATATATCAAACGTATATAATAATAATCATCAAAATAATAATATTTTATATATTCCAAAGTATAACGCTGATATCTCCACTGACTGTGCCCCCCCCCAAAAAAAATGAGTAGAAAAACTGAAAAGATAAAAATTAGTCAAGCTGAGGAATTTCGTTATATTTAACAGGTCCTATTTAATTGTCTTCCCACAATAGCAGAGTTAGACATAAAGTCGGCTTTTAACATGGGAGAAAATCCAGCTCCTCAAAAAGAGGTAATCCAGATAGGAACAAAAATTAAAATTGTCTTAGTCATGAAGGATTTCTCCTCTGTGACCGACAGAAAAAGTGAAGTGTATCATCAGAACAGATACTACACTGTGATCTTAACAGTGTTTATTTCAAAAGAAATGGCATCTCCTGTAAATTTTAACATATGAGTTTCACCGAACAACCAAATTCACACTGATGGTTTGTTTATAGTGATGAAGGCTTGTGTAGTGGCCATCCATACCTTTTGGAACTACTGCTACACTCAGTTAAATGCTATCGACAGAGCAGACAGTAGACCTCAGGTTTTACGTCAGAGTTTCCCTTCTAGATGCATGTCTTATTAAAGACTGAGGGTGCATCTCTCCTAGTAAATTTTATAAATTTCTATGCCGTGTTGTAATACATACAGCGCCTAGTATGCCCAACATGCTCACCCATCTGGTACTGGCTAGGCTTATTGTTGCTTAAATTCGGTGAGAATGAGAACAGATGTGTCAACGTTATTATGGCATATCTAATGATGTTTACGTATATTACTCGAACGTTATTATGGCATATCTAATAATGTTTGCATATATGCACGCCTGTGGAACTCTGTTCCGTCTGCCTGCTTCCCACCAGACTACAACTTGGATGTCTTCAAGTCCAATGTTAACAAATTCCTAATGAACCGCCCCCTTAAGTAAACACTTCAGCAAATCTCCACACTAACGTAATGTACTTGTAATAACCCTTATCCCTGAGTGGCTTCCGGGCCTTGATAAGTGGTGATCACTGTGTAAAAAAAATATATATTACTCGAACGTTATTATATAGCATGGATGCATGGAGTGTCTCTGTTTACTTATTCTTATTTATCATGTTTTTCTGCTTTTTATACGATCCTTTCTATGTCTTTTTTGTAAAATTGGGATTGAGTTAAGTACATTCAACAATAAAAAACACCGTATGAAAACAAAGCTAGCAAATAAATACTGGGAACTCAAGGAAAGCGGCCGTTCGCTGGTAGTCGAATGGAAAATAGTAAGACAAGCAAACACCTGTAGAGACCTAGACGACCCATGTAGATTATGCCTTCATGAAAACTTTGCTATCCTGTACTTTAAAGAACCCCCAACATCTATTAAACTGTAGGAGAGAAATAGCGAACAACTGTGTTCACAGAATAAAATTTACTCTAAGATAGAGATGCAAAATAACTTTAAAACTAACAAAAACAATAGAAAATAAACAAATAAATAAATAAAATAAATAAACATGCATATACATAAACTGTCATACATATGTATGTATGTATGTATATATATATATATTATATAAACTAACATTAAAAAAAACAAAAAAGCCTAACCTAGATTTAAAACAGGTCAAGACACTAGATATCCAGGCTAAATAGAACACACACAAAGAATCAGGTCAACCAGAGGTCAAATGGGCCTTTGTCCTGTAAGTGCATGTTCATTGGCTGATAGGAAGGGCGCGGTGGATACTAGAAAGCTGATTGGCTAACTAAAATCTCAATAGAAGTTGCCTATATAAAAACGACAGACAACCACAAAATTTGCGCATAAGCCTAAAGAATCCTAGAGTGGATGAAACGCGGAATATTCAGTGTAGGTTAATCGCCATATATATTTTATAAATTGCTATATATAAGTTGAGTTTTTGTCGCATTGACATTGAGTCTTCATTTTCTATTTAAAAATTATTAAAGCAATCTTCTTAATGTACTCATTCAAGGACATACGAGTGACCTTCATAAAGGTTAATTAAGTTCCTTTGAAAAACGAATTTTCATTAATTCCTTATTTTTATGGTATTTTATTGGATGATTTGTTTGATTTAAACGTGTCAGTTCTATTTATGTAGATTTTCTATATTGTGCATGATTACGTAGTATTTAGGTTGATAAACTCTCTCTCTCTCTCTCTATATATATATATATATATATATATATATATATGCACACACACACAAATATATAAGTGATCTTATCTGTGTGTGTGTGTGTGTGGAACGGTCTCTACCAAACTCATCTATCAATTTTTTGTCTACAAACTTAAAACTTGATGTATAGGAGATTCAGACCTATGGAACAAATTCGATTTGGTTTTTAGCCGGTAGAAATAGCTGCTAAGGGATCAAAATTTTTAAACAAAAATTGAATTTGACAAACGTAGATTGACCTAAAGTGCTGTTAGGCATGCACAATTTTTATGTTTTCTCATCCATCTGACGATAGTTCAAACGGTAATGACTAAGGCTGGAGTGCATAATGTTTTGGTTTCAATTTTAGTTTATGGCACTAATTCATTTTTTTTTTAAATATCTGTGAAATCACGATTATATATTCGGTACAATATAATATTTAATAGAGTATTGACTCTTTAATAATAATAAATACAAAATCTGCATAAATTCAAATATTATATTTAAGCGTATTTCACGACTCAGAAACTTCTTCTCTGCAACTTTTCAAAAGACAGAGTGTGAATGTATGATGGAGTCAATAATGACTCATGAAAATATACAAATAATTTTATATACAATTCGAAAAGTTATAGTACTTTTTTCCCTCTCATTCTTTTAACGGGAAATGGGCGGGGTGCTAGAAACAGTATTAGCTAACATTTAGTATTTCATTGAATTGACTTATTCGTTGTGGTAGATGAATTTTTACATTTGGCCCCAAAAGCCAACAGAGTCTTGGAAAAAATGCCAGAGAAATGTACGGAACGTTTCAGACTGCTTTTGGATCATCTTGCATGAATCGAGCATTAAGTTTTAAGTGGTATAAGAGATTCGAGGAAAGCAGGGTGTCTCTGAGAGATGATGACAGGTGTAGAAGGAGTGAAGAAGTCGGTACACCAGAATTGATTAACCAGATAACGAATGTCATGGATAAAAACGGTCGTGTGTCTATAGAGACAATCAGTTTGTCCCAAGGGTGCTTACCTTGCTTATAGGCTAAGAGTTGGGTGGAATGTTTGACATGGGGTTTAAGGAATTCATTCTTTTCTCCAAAGTCTGGAATATGTTTTTATTGCCGATATGATAAACAGAAAAGAGAAGTGAAGTTGACATGGCGACGAGAGGTCTGCTCTATTATCTAGGAAATATTGTTATAAGCCCATCTCTTATATTTAAGTGCCAGACCCCCCCCCCGTGTAAGTGATAGGAATTAAACCCGAAAGATAATACAGTTTCTTTAAGAGAAAAATAATTTGAGTTTAAGAAAAAGAAAGGAAAAGGGAAAAAGAGAATTAAAGAGAGATATGTTTATGAAAAAGGAAGAAGAGATTCACAAGAAAAGAGAAAAGAAAACGAATATAAAATAAGAGGCTAGAGAAAGAAAAGAGTAATCTCTAAAGAGGAAAACAGAATGATCTCAAGAGGGAGGTGGCTGAAAATTACCTTTGATAAAAACCATTGTGTTTTTAGAAATAAGAGATTTGGCTGGCTGGCATTGAAGAGAATGCATCGCCCTTGGGCTCTAGCCCGAGGGGCAGAAACCTCCTAAGAGCTAAGTTGAAAGGCTCTTGTTCCTAGCTGAGAATTGTAACAACCGTATGAAGTTTACCATGAAGATCTTTTAAATAATTATTCTTGTTCATAAGAAATGATCTCACTTATTTTTTAATTGTTGACTTGAAAAACGGTTTATTTCAGCACCGATGCCAAATTGTAGCTGAGAAGAGCAGTACACAAGCCATTCATCAGGGCACCCATGGAGGATGAACTCAACCACATCATCGAACAACGAACGGCCAGTTGAAGTTGAGTTGCCATATAGACTTAGGGTCGTGCACACTTTGCATACCCAGAGTATCATAGTGGTGGTTTCCAATAACCAGGAGGCATCTGGTTACATCTTGGGGGGTCCACCACTGGACAGTTAAGAATGTAGCCCTGCTGGGTTGCATCTAATGGTCCCGTGAGCCGGGATCAGCGAACATGGCCAGGGGTATATCACAAATATGGTCCCATGAACCAGGATCTGACGAATACGACCAGAGAGAGGGTTTACAACATTTATACATGAACAATTAACTTACTGATGCAATCCTCTATTTTTTTATGAATATTACTGAGAACCCTGGCGAAGCATAGTCTTTTTCTTTTCCATCATTTTTGAAGGGGGTGTTATAAAACCAAATAGGATATATCGCAATCGATTTACAAATTTACAAACAGCACACATAAAAGAACTAAAACCGGATACTGATGGAAAAATGACTGACTCACGAATTACGAGAAATGTCGTCTAAGCATGGATTCGTCACACAAGTTCAAAATAATAGTTTTTGTTTTTCGATAAACTAAAACGCTCCATACCTAAATTTTCCCCAAGTCATCCCTAGCTGACTAGAAGCTACCTCAGGTTATAAAAATAGGCAACACTGCTTCAGTTCATAGAAGCTCGTCTACTTAGAAATACCATTAACTGCTGTGCTAATCATCCATCACAAGAGACAACTCAACAGTTCGGCGGCACCGCAAAGTTCGAATTCAGTTCGTGCCACAAAAACACATTCACTTAAGGACGTTAACAACTTTCACATGGTCTCTCTTCTAAGTACCCGATATTCTTAATAGAAAGATACCAGGGAAATGAATGCCAACAAAACATCATCAAGAATAATGCTCAACTATAACAACAGCAACATCGTCAGCAGGTCAATGCTGTGAACTGACCCGCTAAGCAAATATCACGACAGACGACCCAATAGTGCAGTAGCAGCAGCACCAACAGGAAAGGACAACTAACATCTTGATACAAAATCGAGAATAAAAGTATGTAAATTTAATCGCTTTGTTTGTATTTTTCTGGTGACCATACCACTTATTTATAACAGTGGGTTTACACTAGCAATAATAATAATAAAGTCGGGAATTGTAATGACTATTATAGAGAGAATAATATTAATAATACATGTGATGGACAGTCATTTTCTATGTCGCAGTGCTATGCATGCAGTGCCTAGTATTGATAAATAATCACCCATCTGGTACTGGCCAGGCTCATTTTTTTTTAATTCAGAGTTTGGTAGAGTTTGCAAAAGTCAACTCTTTCAACTTTGACCTCCTGGCAGCCAAATTTTCACCCCAAAACTGATTAAAAAGTTTGCTGCATGTCTCAATACCTTTTATGTGAAATTTCAAATGTTTAGACACAAAATTGGCTGAATAGTTTGCTAGAGACCGCAAAGGTGAAATCTTTTGAACTTTGAGCCTTGGTAGCCAAATTTTTTGGCCAAATACCGATTAAAAAGCTTGCCTCATATCTGAATACACTTTATGTAAAATTTCAAATGTTTTAACCAAAAATTACCTGGGAGGTCAATTTTTTTTAACTATGACTCCAATTTTGACCTTTTAACATTTATTGTTTTGGGCTCAAATCAAATTAAAAAGTTTGATCCATGTCCAATGAACCTACATCTAAAATTTCAAGTGTTTAGGCCCAAAATTGGCGGAGAAGTTTGGTAGAGTTCTCAAAGGTCAAATCGTTGAACTTTGACCCCTTAACAGCCAAATTTCTGCCCGAAAATGGATTAAAAAGATTCTCCCAAATCTCAATACCTCTTATGTCAAATCTCGAGTCTGTAGACTGAAAATTAATTTTAAGGAACCACCGTTCTGCCAGATCAAACATACTCGTTCCTGTGTCTTGATACATTTTCTATCATTATATGTAATGTTTTTTAAAATAGTCAACCATATAGGAGCCTATTCGTGACCAGACACACACACAGCTTTATATTATAGATATATATATAGTTAAACAGTGTGTCCAAAAAAGCACTGAAGGGTTGAAAATCTTTGTCATTTTACGATTAATGATTTTTTTCTCTATTTCAGATATTATACAGATAATATTTTGCAAATTAATTATGAGTATAGCATTGAATAATGTAGGGAAGTTGTGAAATTGTTTTACTAAAATCAGGGGTCAACTGTTTTGATTCAAAGAGTTTATCGGCGGCATTTTCATGTAAAAGATAGCCCAAATCACAAAATAATTCGAAACATTGTGGATGCGTCTAGTTAACAAACCCCAACCCCGGCAAGAATTGAAGGAAAACATCAGGAACGGAATCAGGGAGTTAAATCGCAATCCAGAGATTCTGCAATCTGTCATGGATAATGTTTTGGAAATCGCACAAATATGAGAAGCTGAAAATGGGCAACATTCAAACGATATAATTTTTCATAAATAAAGATTATTTGAATTTTGCATTTACTTACTAAAACTTTTCCAATGTATTAGTCAGATTGTGTTAAAATTAATAAAAGATATTATCAAAAATAAAGAATTTATATAAGTTCAAAAACTCTTTAGTGACTTTTTGGACACCATATATATATATATATATATATATATATATATATATATACACACACTCAAACATTATAGAGCATGGAATGTTTAATTATACTTATTTATATCTTTCTTTTTAATTTTCATACGATCTTTCTTGTGTTTTTGTTAAATTACTATTTCTGGGATCTTTGGTTGCCTTTTTATTCCGTTTTATTGCAAGTACTTTAGACTGAATTCTTCCACTCCACACGGGTCCACACTAGTAATAATAATAAAGTCAGGAATTGTAATGAGAGAATAATACTAGTAATAATTGTGATGCTCAGTCATTTTCTTACTATCTCATTCAACTACAACATTAATGTCTTCAAAGCAGCCTTTAAAATTCTCTTCATAAATTTGTCCATCAGAGTAAATCTTCCGTCGGGGGGTGGGTGCAGCAGCGACAATGGTGATGGCCATGGATTGTCACAGACAATTCAAAAGTCACTGAGGAAAATCCATCAACATTGAGACCGATATAATCAAACAAATAAACGTTCTGGCTTCTTTCTGTTTCTAATGTCCGAAATCTTGCTCTCTCTCTCTCTCTCTCTCTCTCTCTCTCTCTCTCTCTCTCTCTCTCTCTCTCTCTCTCTCCCCTTTCTTAGTGTGTCCAGAATTGACGAAGTATAGAAAACGCCGTCCTTTGTGAGCGGTAATTTGTTTACCGTTCTAACAAGGCCACATTCACTGCCTTCCTTTGCCATTTCCAAATCCCATGTTAGGATGCCTCAAAACGTGCACTGTTATTTTCCAGCGTGCTGAACAGAACCTTTGAGTTCGAATAATCAGTAATTTTATCAGTCATCAATATCAAAAATTTGTCTTCAAGCAATTCACTCGTCCAACTATTCCTTCTCTTCGACTAAACCGTTTAATCCCCTGCCTGCAAGAATCGATGCCTTTCCAACTAACCTGTGGTTTAATAAGTCATTTTATTCGGTCAACTTTGACATGTGGTCAGCTTTTTACACTAAAGCTGGCCACATGTCAAAGTCATTTCAAATATAGGAGAGGATGAACATACTAATGGTGCTGTGTTTGTTTAAGGCGATTATTTTCTGGTCAAAAATACTTGGACACGGGTTTTAGGAGATATAGACAGGATAATAGAAAAGTAGGAAATGGTTGTTCCGTGGAGGACAGGGGTTAGTTGGTGACATTTTAAAGGGTAGTGGATCCGAGTGAAAAGAAAACATAACAAACTGGTGATGGGTGGTAGTTTTATTAATCAGAATAATCTTTGGCCAAAGACCAAACTTCTGCTTCTTAAAGGATGTTTCACGATCGGTTACTAATATTAAAACACTCTTTAACAATTGCAGATGTCATATTTGGACTGGTGAGTCTCTGTCCCATTTGGGAATTCTTGATAAAGTACAGAAATGGATCTGTAATTTGCTTGATACCACCATTTCTTCTTCTCTAACAGACGTGATGTTGCTAGTCTAAGTCAGTTATTATAAATAATATTATGGCATGTATTCTTCAGAATTGTTTGATCTATTTCTGTTTCTTTGGTTTCAGGTCCTTTGACTCGTTTGTGAAGCGATCTTCACCAATTCGCTGTTTTTATGCCTCATCATAATATAAACTTATTGCAGTAGCTTCTTTCCAAGAACTGCAGGCTTATGGAAACTTCTTCTTGCTGACTGCTTTCCTCCTATTCATAATCTTGGTCTTTTAAGACTAACTCCAATAGACATCTCCTGTCTTTGCAATAATCATCTTTTGTTTTTGTTAGCCCCTTACATCGTGGCTTCATGCCTTGTCTAGAGTGACTTTCATAAAAAATAAAAAAAATAGGAGAGCTCAGATTTCCAAACCATTCAAACCAATATAGAACGAGTTCTTAATTCATAGAAGCACTCCTTAACAGTAAAGAAGTTAGGAGTGTGATGATTGGCGGACCATTCCTCATATACATTTCAAACTAGTTGCTCATCGAATGAGGAAAGGATGGAAAATTATGAATATGTACAGGAAATGAATGGAGAAAATATGATCGGCCATTTATATCTGGTTCTAATCTCAAAGGTTTCTTACTAACTGGACCCTATGTTATAATGTAAAGAGAGTAAAAAGTGGATCTTGGTTTACTTTCGGCAGCCACGCAACTCTTGCTTCCCTTATTTTGTCCTTTAGTCCTCACATTCCAGGAGCGATGTTTCTGACAAAGATGGAAGTATTAGTGCTTTCTGGGTCAGAATCTAACACTTATCATTAATAAGTTTTTGACCTTGAAGTAATATTTTGTTTTAGATCCTTACATCAAGTGGCTTTATACCTTGTCTAGAGCTATTTCCATAAATAAAAACCTATTGTGTCTAGTGCTGCCGCAAAAGAACAAACAAATAAATAAAACAGGAAATAAAAATCTAACTCAACAATTTTTAAGTACAAATAAAATGCATTTATTCATGCTTCCTCCAAAACAATACACTTCATTATTTTTCTAAAGTCTTTGTGCACACACATGTGCTTTTTAAAAGTCTCTGTTGCCGTCCCCTCACACTGGCACTAGCCAGCGCTTCCTCGCCCTCATATTTACACGTCTATCTTCCCTGGTATAATTTGCTTCTCTTCTCGACCACATGGTGTATTCTTTGTTCCTTTTCTTGTGGCACAAGTTCATGCACACTTGTTTATTTGCATGCATGTTTTAACGGCGGCTGCTGCTGCTTATATTTTCGCTAGCTAGCTGTCCTTCAACTGTTGTTGATTTTCTTACACGCACTTATACATTACAATAGTTTTAGCACCAGCGTATCTCAAGGAGCCACCAAGGCCCAATAGTTATAACTTACTTAAAATAGAGTAAAAAAGTGACGGATGAGAATAACAATATTTTCAAACGCTTAGAAATCAATATAATCAATAAAGAATCAATAAAATAAGAGTAGAAAAAAGAGCGAAACTTTCATTCATATTGATTAATCATAATTAGGTCGAACAGGAAGTCGGTGGTCAAAAAATATTTTCCCCTATCGATTAAACTATTTAATATCCTGCTTCCAATCACTTTAATCGATCTATGATTGGTTTTGTCAATGTTTTATTGATGTGATAGGTTTTACTTCATAAAACACTGGTAGCATTATCATGAAAATTAAGTTGTGTGTGCAATTGTGAACAACCAAGTGTTGTTGCATTATGCACAGAAGCAGCTCTTTATCTCTCAAGACAAGTTTTTGCTCAGTAGAAGGTGACATCTCTCAGAGTAAAGATAGTAACTGTCACAATGGTTTTGATATTTTCTTTCTGTCTTTTGGGGTTAGAATAATGAGAGCTAGTAAAAGAACAAATAACTCGTGCTCTTTATTTACTTGTTACGGTAGTCCACAGCTAATATAGCCAGAGAAACTGTGTTCTCCCAGCCAAATTCAAAATAATAGTAAACACAGAAAACTGCAGCTGATAAATTTGATGCATAATTCTCAAGACATAGCGAGTCTCTTGCATCTCTGCCATATACTTCCTACCATAATGTAACTTCCTGAATACGACAACCTACAATTTAGTTTTGCTACACACTAATCATCCTGCAAGGGAAGAACCTTCGTCCACACTCACATCATAAAACCATTGTGGATATTGATTAAAAGGTTAAATGAAGAACACGAACTTTGACTCTGCCTTTCATTATTTTGTCTTCATTTACTTTCTCTAAAAAAAAAAAAAAGATCTTTATATCTGACGTATTATTTGTTCGCCAGAAACTGGAAATTTAAAATGACAAGACATCATTATGAAAAAAGATAGATATTTTTTTTAAATAAGAAGTAAAAAAAAAAAAAAAGTAATGTATTCATCCCCAAAAATAAGTAAAAATAAAAAGCATAAAAAAAAAACTTTTGCGTTGATCTGTCGGTTCTAGAAATTATCTGGCATGACAAGACGAAGTAATTAGTGAAGGAATCAAATTGTGTCCAAGACAGTTTCTAAGATCAAAACCAATTCTTTTGAAAAGTGACACTGACATATTCAGCTTTTTTAGTCTGTTAAAACCAAAATCGTTTTGGCATTTCTTTCCGATGTTGCTGTTCAGCGTTTAACAAAAATGAAAATGTTCTGGGTCATTTAAACAGATTTCGACCAGACATTTTCATCAATGTATCAAAAATAAAACGCCCATTTCTTATATATATATATATATGTGTGTGTGTGTGTTGTTTGGAGTATTCAGTCGAACAATAAATTAAATTGTAAATTTCAATTTACAATTTAATTTATTGTTCTTATATACATATATATATATATATATATACATATATATATATATATGTGTGTGTGTGTGTGTGTGTGTGTGTGTGTGTGTGTGTGTGTGTGTGTGTGTTTTGGAGTATTCAGTCGAACAATAAATTAAATTGTAAATTTCAATTTACAATTTAATTTATTGTTCTTATATACATATATATATATATGTGTGTGTGTGTGTGTGTGTGTTTTGGAGTATTCAGTCGAACAATAATTTAAATTGTAAATTTCAACTTACAGTTTAAATTTCTTTTCTTTTATAATAAGCTCTACTCTGCTCTATTGTGTATTGAGCTTTTTTTTATTTGGTTGGAATTAAAATATCTATATATAAATGCTGATATTTATATTAGATTGCAGTTTACCATTGATTATATCAAGTAAACACTGACTCTCCTTTGATTTCATTATATATATATATATATGTTAATCATTTACTTGAAACGTAATCATCATCATCATCATCATCATCATCATCATCAGACTAATCAGGGCCTCAGTGCTTTATCCTTTGGTACAGGACTTTCGACCTTGGCTCCTAACTTGCTTGCGCAGTTTAGGTGCAGTATCTGTTGCGCATCAGAGAGACACCCTCTGAACCTCCAATGCTCATGTCCAGTAGAGTGAACCCGCAACGACTGGCAGCAGAGGAGGCCGCAGCTTCTGGCCAAAAGTAATCTCAGTGAGGTAGACAGTTGCCCTATCATGTCCACTACTACGCCTTTTCTTTCTGGATGAGGTTCCATAGCCTTTTAAGGAAAACGGCAAGGCAGCAGTAGGATTTGAAGTCAGAGTTCCCATCTCTTAGCCTTTTGCTGTGATAAGGCACACAAGGCAGTGATGTTTGATTTTGGGGTTGGTTCCCCTAATCTTCGTCCAACCAAGGGCACCCACAAGACAGTGGAGTAGGGGTCGGAAGTGTGCCAGGGCGTGTTCACACATCGGTGGGCCATAACATACTACCTCTGCAGTCCCCTACTACTCCGAGATCTCCTGCAAATTTAGCTTACTTGAAACGTACTCGGTTTGTATATACCAATCATAGTGGATTAAAATTTTCTCATAAATAAAATGAAAATGAAAATAGAACAATAATAATCCCAAAAATACGAAAATAATTAATATAAGTTAAAATAAATTCAGCATGACTATAATCTTTCTGAGCGAAAAGAGAAGGAATGACAGAGAGTGTCGGTTACATGAACCATATAAGTTGTCCAAAATGGTGTTTTTATAAGTTTTTAAACATCTGAAGAGTATGTGACTAAATATGCAGCAATAACATAATTTTACTGACTTATTAGTCGCAATACGAAACAATATTGTAATGAATACCTTTTGAAAAGTAATAAATGACCAATTGAAAAAAACTTGATATTTGAAACTTGGAATTATTATACTATAGTATATATAAATGTTGTTTTGGTAAAATATGTTTTTCAATTATATTTCCACTCTTTGCATATACCAATCTTTTTTGTTTAGAAGCTCAATGTATGTTAAATATAATAACAGAGCATATATCAAAGTATAACAGGGTGGAACGTAAAACTGTTGCCCATGAAAAGACGACATAATTCCATTTCGATTTGATGAAAACCAGTTTTCTTTTTCTTTTTTTTTTTGTTGTAGACCATCTACTAGTTGGCCAGTTGTGTACAAATCCAAAGAGCGATAGGAGCCTTCTATCATGTCTGAAAGTGACACAATGTTCAAGAAATGAGGTCAGAAATACACCGTTGTACAACTCATGCTCTCTACTGATCTAAGTTATGGCAACAGGACCATTACCAGCACCCTCAAAATGCAAATTCGGACAGTTCAACGCTTGAGGACAGAGTTCAATGAAGTTACCAGCCACGGTTATGGTCTTTGGTGTGGTTTCATGCTACCTCATATCTTTGAAGTTGGCTTGAAAGTCAACACCAAAGTGTACCTGGATGTGTTGAAGAGTGTGGTGATCTCCTGGTGTAATCAGGTGGCTGCTTGATACACATACCCTAATGATTGTCCATCTTCCCGAGACCGTTTCTAAGACAATTAGTGTAACACGTGAAGCCAGTCACATGCCAGTGACCGGCTGAGCGTGTTATACACCCAAATCAGACTAATCGCCGCCATCCGCCCAATATTCGCGGAATTCCCACTGGCGCTTGTGGAAAAGGCATGCTTCCAGTTCTGAACCCATATCGAAGCAGTGATTGAGACTGAAGGTCGCTACATTGAATAGATGTCAGCTCAAATACATAATCAAGTTACCCGAATTGATTTTTCTAATAAAAGTTTTAAAATACAGCTATAGTGTTGTTTTCTTTAGGCTGACAAATTTGTCATTCCACAAGTCTCAACTCCAATGTCAAAAATTCAACTGCGTATCTTCCTCAATTCTTTCTTCTTAAAGTAGTTGTTCTACTCATATGCAGATGAATACCAGCTATAACATATCAAACTATGAACACATGCTCTTTTTTCCATTGAAAATCTAGTATTTCTGTTGGACCAAGTGCAAAATAGATCCAGACAATTGCACTTAAGGGAACAGCAAGGATACTAAAAAGAGCTCTCTGTTGGTTTCAATAAAAAGCAGGGGAACGTTGGCAGCTGGTTTGGCTGCCCCAATCTTCAAAGGAAGAAAATTGAAAAAAAAACAAAAAAACAAAACAGTCTTTTCCTGTAACCACTATTTCACGTCACTTTCAGTTAAGGAAAAGTACAGTTGTTGATAAAATAACCCTTGTTTCACTATAAATCCCAATGCAGACATCAGCACAGGGGGTATCCATTGTCTCTCACGAAGGAGAATTTTAATCTATGTGGCAGCTTTTCAGTCTACAAGTCTTTTTGCAACTGACACTGACATCATCAGTTTTTTTCATAGCGTGTGAAGAACAAAATACTTTTCTATGTTTTTAAGTTGTCTTCCAGCGTTCAAGAAAATAAAAAAAAAAATAACGAAATATTAAATGAATTAGACGGACATTTTTTTTCGACGGCCTTTACACTTTATATAAGCAAATGAATGTGTGCGTATACATTTTAGTTTGCCAGTGTGTATGAAATTTTGACCAATATGTTATCCGCATTTGTCTGTATGTCATTATTTGGAACTGTTATTGGGACTCTGATTTAACCGATAACCACTATGTTGGCACCATGCATATAAATGGTAACCTAGATATTGGCAACATCTATATCGATGGTAACAAACATGTCAGCACCATCATGTAAGTGGTAACCAACACTTCGGTAACATTCATATCAGTGGTAAACAACAGGAAGGCAACACCAATCCAGGCTTGACAGAGTTCAAAACCGACTTCGAAACCTATTAGGTGATGTCCTTTTCTGTTCCCTGCAATCTCTTTCCCACAGAAAACGTTGTGAGCATGTTATAGCAAGTGTTTGATGGAACTCCAATCTATCGTCCTCCCTTGCCAAATTTTCACAGAAAACACTCGACTAGTTACAACCACTATACATGATTTCCCAAACTCTCTATCTGTACGTAAATATAAACACAGATTCCATGAACAAAGTTTATTTCCCAGAACTGCCCGCCTGTGAGACACTATTCAACTGTCCTGATTCTCAGTTGAATACAACATGGTAGCCTTCAAATCCAATGTAAACAAATTCTTGCTGAGCCGTCCTCATAAATAATCAAATTCTACCGAATTTACACCATTAGCAATTACTACACTATCATATTACATTCATTAACCCTTATCCTTAAACTTAGGTAGGTTTCAGGCCTTGATAAGTGGTGATTCCAAAGTAAAATAAAAAAATCTATATCGGTGATAACCAATACATATCAGTGGTAACCAATGTATCAATTTTATTCATATCAGTGGTAACCAACATGTCACCACCATCCGTATCAGTAGTAACCAACAAGTCGGCACTATCTATATCTGTGGTAACCAACATGTCAACGCCATCCACATCAGTGGTAAACAGCATGTTGTCACCATCTATATCAGTGGTAAACACCGTGTCGGTACCATCCATATCAGTGGTAAACAACGTGTCGGTACCATCCATATCAGTGGTAAACAACGTGTCAGTACCATCCATATCAGTGGTGAACAACGTGTCGGTACCATCCACATCAGTGGTAAACAACATGTTGGTACCATCCACATCAGTGGTAAACAACATGTCGGTACCATCCACATCAGTGGTAAACAATGTGTCGGTACCATCCACATCAGTGGTAAACAACGTGTTGGTACCATCCACATCAGTGGTAAACAACATGTCGGTACCATCCACATCAGTGGTAAACAATGTGTTGGTACCATCCACATCAGTGGTAAAAAACGTGTCGGTACCATCCACATCAGTGGTTAACAACGTGTCAGTACCATCCACATCAGTGGTAAACAACATGTCGGTACCATCCACATCAATGGTAAACAACGTGTCAGTACCATCCATATCAGTGGTAAACAACGTGTCAGTACCATCCATACAAATTGCAACCAACGTGTTGGTACCATTCATATCAGTAGTAACCTTTATGTTAGCATGATCCACATCAGTGGTTAACAACGTGTCAGTACCATCCACATCAGTGGTAAACAACATGTCGGTACCATCCATATCAGTGGTAAACAATGTGTTGGTACCATCCACATTAGTGGTAAACAATGTGTTGGTACCATCCGCATCAGTGGTGAACAACGTGTCGGTACCATCCACATCAGTGGTAAACAACGTATCGGTTCCATCTACATCAGTGGTAAACAACGTATCGGTATCATCCACATCAGTGGTGAACAATGTATCGCTACCATCCACATCAGTGGTGAACAACGTATCGCTACCATCCACATCAATGGTGAACAACGTATCGGTTTTTTTTCAATAAAAGTTTTAAAATAAAGCTGTAGTGTGGGGGTTGGAGCCTAGTGTACAAAGTGAGACTTATTAGATTAGAGACTTTCTTTTGGACGCTATCAGATGTAGCAACAATACTCCATACATGGGCGAATGTTGGCCTTGTAAATGTACAGGATACTCTCAGGTGTGAGCAATTTTCTAGCATGATAGAGGGAGCCCACCTTCCTTGCAGCAGCCTTAACAATGTTCTCAATGTATTTATTCCAGTTCATATTTCCTATGAATGTTAAGCCGAGGAGTCTGAAGGAAGAATTCTCAGGTAGGGAGTTATTTGTCATGGATATCGGTGGTTGGAGTGACTTCTTGTAATTGTTAAAGGAGAGCAGCTTAGCCTTATTAGCATTAAATGTTACCTTCCATTTACAGCCCCTTTTCACTATGGTTTGGAGGTAATTTTCTAACGATTCTGCTATTGTCTTGGATTTGTGTACATCCGTTCTTCCCTCATGCATATTATAGAGCATTGTCTTCCCATCTTGGACTCAATATTATCGGGGAGGTCATTGATGGATATCAGGAATAATAGTGCCCCAAAGATCGACCCATGAGGCACTCCCACGTTAATTTTATGCTCTTTGGATGAACGTCCATCAATGACAACCTGGATGGTCCTATTCTCTAAGAAGGATATAATTATATTTCGTATTCATCCAGTTATACCGTATTTGATTTTCATTAGCAGACCTTCAAGCTAGACTTTGTCAAAGGCCTTGGATAAATCGATACAACATGAGAGACATTCTGGATTTAGATAAGACTAACTTGGGTGCCCGGCGTTGCCCGGGTGTTTGCAGATGTGTGTTGAGCAAAAAAAGAAAAAAAATGGTTGCAGGCAGGCAAGCTCGGACCCATACCACGAAGGAGGAAAACAACGTGAAAATAAAAAACCTGACGTCTTTGCTGTTGCGTCCATCACAAACTGGAAGTGACGAACGTCAAATTTAAGGCTAGTCAATCGAAAAGAGTGGATTTTCTTTTGAAAATATTTGGGAAAAAAGCGACCCCTCCTTGTAGAAAACTGCGCCGTTGAAGGTGAAGGAATTAATGTTTTTAGCCAATTTTTCGATATTTACCATCCGAAAGTTTGAGGTTTAAAACGATTCCAGTTCCGTTCTGATGCGTCTGTCAAAAGTTTTAGGCAGATATGCATACATACATACATACAGACAGACAGACAGACAGACAGACAGACAGTTGAGATTTATATTATAGATTAGAAATCTAGAAATTCTCCTCTTCACTGACCGAGAACAGAAAAGATTAAGTGTAGGATCTGAACAGATTCTACACTTTGTTTTTCAGTCTGTCATGACTATGTTTTAAATAGTATTTTATTTAGTCTGTAAATTTCTTCACTAACTGAAGAGGTCCTGGGCATGATCGTAAAAGACATCCAATTGTGAGGGCTAATTTGTGGGCCGTGGGGAATGGGGAACTGCATCTTAGTTATCATTGCTCCCAGGTCCATTTTGACCTACGGCAGTTATACTACTAGATCAGGCTATCTGAAGATACTGGCTTCCTTACTTAAAATGCACCAAACATTGATGTTATTGTTTTCTTTTTTTTTTTCTTCTTCAAAGATCAATCATGTTCTACAAAGTAAAAAAACAAAAAAAAAAAACAATTTTCTTCTACAAAACAATCAAACCAAACACAATGAATAAATATTTCAAGATAATAAAATCTTTTCCCAAAATTACTGGATTTGGCATTAAAAAACCTGAAAGATACTGGCTGATATGCTATTGATATGCTGTAAAACAAAAACAAACAAAATAAAGTGAAGAGACTAAATAGATGAGCCTTCAAAATATCCGTTTCTTTTATTCTGATTCTCTACCTACGAGAAAAGGAGAAACGTTAATATCAAACAAGCAACCACTAACCAAGCCACCACTACTACTACTCCTCCTCCTTCACAACCCCTTGCCTTAATTGTGTCCATAATTATAGGCAAGATAGTAGTTTTGCTTGATAATTTTGTTCCTGAATAGAGTCCAACACCATCCGAAGTAGTTTTGGCAAGCGGCCACCTCTGACGTATTCTTATTGCAAGTCTTTTGTCTAATCTCGACAGTCATTGATGAGCATAAGTTCTTGTTAGAGACGAAATGATGAGGAACTGGTGGTGAAAGGGACTGAATAAAAATAGGCCAGGAAAGGTAAGGGGTCTGGCTTAAAAATTGATGCTTTGCTAAGGGGCAACAAGACCTCAGTTATTCATTGCTTAAGGAGGTGCGAGACTACGCGATTTGTTGTGAGTTCAACATACCATTTAGGCATACTTATAACTATATGCCTGTAAACTTGTAGGGATTTATGTATGTGTGTGTGTGATTTATTTTTTTTTTGAGATATATTTGCAGTTAGCTATGAATTTGTGTAGGTATCTGTCTTGACGATATATAAGTTATGACAATATATATGGCAATTAAGCTACACAGCTAAGTTTCATTCCGTGAATTCTGTGGAATATTCTGTGTAGCTTAATTGCCATATATATTTTCATAATTTACTACCTAGCTCTATCTATGTATTGAGCACTGCTGAAGTAAATACTAAAAAATTTATGCATAGATTATATCGTCATATATTAATTTATATGATTAAATGAAGTAATCATATATATATATATATCTATAAAAGTGAAAATGTATGTGTGTGCGTGTGTGTCTACATTTCCCTATCAAATAGCTCTGTCAATTTTTAGTCTACAGACTCGAAATTTGACATAAGGAGTATTGACATTTGGGGAAATCTTTTTAATCGATTTTTGGCCAGAAATTTGGCTGTTAAGGGGGTCAAAGTTCAATGATTTGACCTTTGAGAACTCTACCAAACTCCTCCATCAATTTGGGTCTAAACACTTGAAATTTTAGATGTAGGTTACTTTGACATGGATCACACTTTTTAATTTGATTTGAGCTGAAAAAAATAAATGTTAAGGGGTCAAAGTTAAAAAGAAATTGACCTCTGCGGTCTCTACCAAATTACTCAGCTTATTCTGGCCTAAACATTTGAAATTTAATATAAAAAGGTATATAGAGATAGGGCAAGCAAGATTTGAGCTGCCAAGGGGTCAAAGTTCAAAAGATTTGACGTTTGCGTTATCTAGCAACTTAATCAATTTTGGGTCTAAACATTTGAAATTTATACATAACGGGTATTCAGACATGCGGCAAGCATTTTAATCAATTTTGGGAGGAAAATTTGGCTGCCAAATAGTCAAAGATGAAAGAGTTGACCTTTGCAGATTCTACCAAATTTCTCTGCCAATTTTGCGTCTGAAGACTTGAAAATTGAGATGTAGGTAACTTGGACATGGGTAAAACTTTGTATTTTGATTTGAGACCCAAAAAAATAAATATTAAGGGGTCAAAATTGGGGTCAAAGTTACAAAAATTGACCTCTGCGGTCTCTACGAAATTACTTAGACAAATTTTGAAATCTTACATAAAGTTTATTCACACATAGGGCAAGTTACGAACAGTACATAGGGCCCAAGTAAAGCCGGGATGAACTGCTAGTATATATATATATATATATATATATATACTAGTAGGGATATACGACGTTACCCAGGATTGAATGAGGATCAATGAATGATTCACACTCCAATATTTTTATTGTAATTAAAATTGATGAAATCGCCTATTTTGAAATAAAATCGATTGATTGCCTGCTTTAGTTGGGGACCCATTGTGGTGCACTGAGAGAAAGCTCACATGCCTCTCGCAGTGACTTAGTCCACAATACATTGCTATCTACATTGCACTGTAGAGAACTTACTGTTGACTTTATAAAACTATTTTGTTTACATGTAACCGCCCCCCTAATTAAACACTTCATCAAATCTCCTCACTAACGTGATGTACTTGCAATAACCCTTATCCCTGAGTGGCTTCCAGGCCTTGATAAGTGGTGATCACTGTGTAAAAAAAAAAAAAAAAAAATGTAATGGTTTGAATTAAAGTTTATAATGTAAAAGTCAAGTATCATGGTTCAATTGTGCTCTAAACAGAAACATTCATTTCAAACACGTCCCTGTCATATTAAAGAACCTACTGTTGATTTTATATGTTGGGTCTTTCAGTTTGTATAGTAATAAAACCTTTCAAATGCCCTTCTGAGGTAAGGCTGTATAAGGTGTTAATTTACGTAAAAATCGGATTATTTCATCGGATTATTTTGATTATCGATTACAGATACATATCAAAGACTTTCTGATACAAAACTAATCCAAGAACACTGCCAGGCACATAAAGTGCCTTCGTATAAAATTTAATAAAAATCGGCTGAGCCATTTTTAAGTCTGCAGGGAACGAACGGGATGTGAGCATGTTTATATAAAATAAACAAGTATATATATATATATATATATATATATATATATATATATATATATATATATATATATATGCTAGTAAGCATTCCAAAGCTAAAAGTATTTCACTCGTAGTGTTTCATTGTTAATATAGGATTTCTTATATACACATAATCACACTGAAATATCTCAAAGAAATGGTTCAGAATACTCAACTGTTCTAAAACTGGTGCATTTCGTGTTTGAAAAATAAACGAACTTTGAATGGTTTTATTCTATCTTCTCCTTTTTCGTCATCATAATTAGCATCATCATCAGCAGCATGATAATCATCATCATCATCATCATCATCATCATCATATTTGGTTTTAAATGTTGGACGGCTTTGAAAAATTGACATCCAGAATGGTGAGATCTTTCCATCGATCCAGTAGATATCTCACTGCTGATGCAATTCTCTATCTATATAAGAGCCAGGTACGTCCAAGGATGGAATACTGTCGCCACATCTGGGCAGGAGCTGCTAAAAAGGACTTGTCCTGCATTGATAGAGTTCAAAATAGACCGTAGCCTCGTAGGAGATGTCCTTTTCTCTTCCCTGCAGCCTCTATCTCACAGAAGAGATGTTGCGAGTTTGTCTCTGATGTATCGTTATTTTCATGGAAAGTGTTCAACTGAGCTTCAATCTATGGTCCCCCCTCGCCAAATTTTCACAAGAAACACTCGACTAGCTGAAAACACTATCAATAATTCTCCCCACTCTTTATCTGTGCCTAAACTTAAACGTAGATTCCATGAACAAAGCTTCTTTCTTAGAACTGCACGCCTGTGGAATTGTCTTCCGTTTTCCTGCTTTCCGGCTGACTACAATATGGTTGTCTTCAAGTCTAACGTAAACAAGTTCTTGATGAGCCGTTCCATATAAGTTAACAAATTTACCGAATTGGTTACTATATTGTCCAATTTCTACTGTACACTCTTTAACCCTTATCCTCGAGTCCTCTTAGCCTTGATAATGTGGTGATGGCTGTGTAAAAAAAAAAAAAGACTAACCCTAACGCTGGCCAGGTTTTCTTTTATCTCTTTTTTCTATTCAAATTCATTCTTATTTGCTTCCACGTTTTTTTTGTTTTTTTTACTATAATCTGACCTGTTACCTCTACTGTTCTACATCAACTTACCCATCCATCCATTCATTTTTTTTACTTGGGAGTTACCACTTATCAAGGCCTTATAGCCACTCAAGGACAAGGATTGATGAATATAAGTTGGTAGTGCAATAATCGTTAATATTGTACATTGGGTAGAATTTGATTATTTATGGGGACGGCTCAACAAGAACTTGTTTACATTGGATTTGAAGGCTACCATGTTGTATTCAACTGGGAAACAGGACAGCAGAAGAGTGTTCCACGGGCGAGCAGTTCTGGGGAAGAAGTTTTGTTCATGGAATCTGCATTTAGATTTAGGCACAGATAAATTGAGGGAAATCGTTTATAGTAGTTGTAGTTGGTCGAGTGCTTTTGTGAAAATTTGGCAAGGGTGGGGATCATAGATCGGAGTTCAATCAAGCATGTGCCATGAAGATGATAGAGCAGAGACAGGCTTGCAGCTTTTCTTCTGTGGGAAAAAGGTTGTAGCGAAGAGAAAAGTGTATCACCTACTAGGTTTCGAAGTCAGTTTTGAACTCTATCAAGGCCTGATAGAGTGCACCGAGCAACTTCTCCAAGATATGACAACAGTACTCCATGGTAGGGTGTATCTGGCTCTTATACAGATAGAAAGCTGCTGGAGCGGTAGAGTGAGCCAACCACTTTTCCAGCCATCTTGGCAACGGATTTGATGTAGGTGTTCCACTTCAGATAAGGAGTGAAAATCAGTCCCAGAAGCTTGTCAAGACATGAGAGCCATTGATCTCAGTTGGAGTGTGGTGGAGGTCAGAGCGATTATGATGAAAGGAGAGAAGCTTGGTTTTCGATGCATTAAAAAATACCAGCCACATTTTTCTCTATTGCATCACGTTTTCAAAATCAGAAGACAGAGAATCAAAAAGGTCTTGGTCATTGTTGGCCTTTGAAGTGTTGCTATAGATTGTGGTGTCGTCTGCATAATTGTCTACGATTAGCCTTAGAATGTGAAGTCATTAATGAAGATTAGTAAATAGCCATACTATCAAAGTCTCCTGTTCTGATCACATCGCCATTTACTGTCCAGATCTAATCTTTCTCATCAGATCTAAGATTGTCTTAAAATTCACATTAGACATCCACTATTCTCGTATCATGCAACACATGTCCTCAATAAATGCTTGAACTTTACACATTATTATTCAAATACTTAACACAACAGCAAAATAAACCAAACACAATAAATAAATATTTGAATATATACAGAACTTAAAACATGAAAACCTAGTCTACAATTATTGGATTCGGCATTAGAAAACTGAAAAGTGTTACAATGGTGTAAGATAAAAACAATCAACCAATTTCTACATAAAATCAGTTAGACTTGTGGTATTTGTCCTGAAATGAAAAAGTACAACAAAACTATGTATTCGACTATGATCAAACTATTCTTAGATTGGGGAGAGAGATGAGGAAACAGGAAAAGTGAAAGCTTGAGAGACGAAGAGAGATTGAAGTTTTAATACAAATGATATTACACAATTTACTTGTTTTTTTTTATAGACCCGGCAGCGCCAGGTAACCCTGCTAGTCTATATATCTATAAAAGTGAGAATGTGTGTATGCGTGAGGGAACTTCTCAACCTATATACCCAACGAATTTTTGATCTACAGACTTGAAATTTGAGATATAAGGTATTCAGACATATGGAAAACTTTTAATCGATTTTCATCCGGAAAACAGGGCTGCTAAAGAGCCCAAATTGAAAGATTGGTACTGGGGGGGGGCACCGGATTTTTATCTGTTTGTTAACTGCTTCATGAGGTTTGAAAACACTTTTTAAAGATTGTGGTAAGTTGATGTAATGGTTATCGTACTCAATTCACTCTCTTTAGGTTTTGGTTTCGATATCAGCTCGAGTATTTTTTTTTTTACTTACAAGAAGTGAACTGTTTAGAAAAAAAACATAATACTCGTATGCACATGTCTCAGTTTCTTTCCAGTTTTTTTTTTTTACTTCATTTTTTTAAAAGGAATCTAATGTTACGTTTAATACCGGGCAACGCCGGGTACGTCTTCTTGTATTATATAAAGGACAAAGTAACATGTTTTTATAGGAATAATAAGTTACAATGTTTTCTAGATTAAAATAAAACATTTCTTCCATTAAATATCGTATCCTGAATTATACATTTCATTATCCCTACAAAAATAACAATAAAGAAACAGCAATACAAAACATAAATCCCAGATTGAATTTATTTAAAGAACAGCAACTCAGAGTAAGGACATAAGAATAATTAAAAAAGCAAAGATGGTAATAGAAAATAACATGTAATGGATTCAGTTTATTCATTTCCATTGACATTGATGTGATTTGCATGGCCTCCATTTTCGTGGCACAAAATGACCTTTGTTGTCTCAATATTGTTGTTTCTGAATTGTTTAGATGAGGTATGACACTTTGTTTTATTTGGATTCTTCTTTTTTTTTTACATGGAGGTCACCACTTATCAAGGCCTGGAGGCCACTCAGGGATAAGAGTTATTGCGTGTACAGTAACCAATAAGAGTATTGTAGTAATCGTTAGTATTGGAGATTTGATAGAGTGTCTTACTTAAGGAGGCAGTTTGTCAGGAATTTGTTTATGTTTGACTTGAAGACATCCAAGTAGTAGTCAGGTGGGAAACAGGCAAACGGAAGAGAGTTCCACAGTCGTGCACTTCTGAGAAAGAAGCTCTGCTCATGGAATCTACGTTTGGATTTAGGCACAGATAAAGAGTGGGGAAAATTTTTGACAGTAGCTTAAGCCAGACGGATGTATCTCGTGAAAGATTGGCGAGGGGGGATGAGGGATTGGAGCTCAAACGAGTACCTGCCATGGAAATAATGATAAAACAAAGACAGACTCGTAATGTCTCTTCTGTGGAAGAGAGGTTGCAGGGAAGAGAAAAAGGCATCCCCCACTAAGCTACGAAGTCTATTTTGTACTCTGTCAAGGCAGGAATGGCTGTTTTTAGTAACTCCTGCCCAGATGTGGCAGCAGAACTCCATCATTGGACGTACTTGGCTTTTATACAGATAGAGAATTGCATCAGCAGTGAGATATCTTCTGGAGCGGTAGAAGGATCCCACCATTTTCCCAGCGTCTTTGGCAACAGACCTGATGTACATGTTCCATTTCAGATCAGGAGTAAAGGTCAAACCCAGAAGCTTGTCAAAACATGGAGCCTCCCCAAGACGAGAGCCATCCATTTCAATTGATGCCAGATGGGGATCAGAGTGCTGATGATGTAAAGATAGAAGCTTGATTTTGAATGCATTAAAAGTGACCAGCCATCTCTTCCCCCACTGTACCCGTGCTCAAGATCAGAGGAGAGAGAATTAGAGAGAACTTTGTCATTTACAGCCTTTGATGTGTCGCCATAGATGGCCGTGTCATCAGCATAGATGTCAACGAATAATTTAAGTATTTGTTTTGGGAGATCATTGATGTAGATCAGGAAGAGTTGGGCCCAGGATGGACCCCTGAGGGACTCTAGCATTAATACTGTAGGCCTCTGATGTTTGTCCATCAATCACTACTCTTGTGAACCTATCGGAAAGAAATGATTTAATGATTGAGAAAACATTTCCAGTGATACTGTAGCTGGAAATCTTGTGAAGTAGGCCCTTATGCCATTCCTTATCGAAGGCCTTTGATATGTCAAGAGCAATTGCCCTAGAAAGAAAGCCTTTGTTAAGAGATTCACTAATCCTGTGAGATATAACCGTTAACACATCTGCTGTAGATCTTTTGGAGCGGAAACCATATTGCATGTCACTAAGAAGGTTGTTTCTGCTTAGGTGGTTGTCTACTTCTTTATTTAATATGGATTCCAACAATTTACTCATGACACACAGGAGACTTATTGGTCTGTACTGAGAGGGAGATGACTTATCACCTGAATTCTTAAATACAGGGCATACTGATGAGGTTTTCCAGGGTGTTGGAAAGCACTTCTCCTTAAGGTTACACTTAAACAATTTCGTAAGTATGGAGGCATGTTCTGGTTGGAGCTTTTTCAGCACTATAACTGGAATGCCGTCAGGGCCAGTTGCTTTACTGGAATCAAGGTTCTTGATTAGCTTGGCGACCTCACGCACAGATATTTGTATGTTGCATAGCGTGTTGTCCGATATAGGAAGAAATACGGGGAGTTGATGGCCTTCATTGCATAGGGTAGAATTAGCTGCAAAGTTCTTGGCAAATAGTCTGGCCTTGTCTGATGCTGACGAGATGACCTCAGGTCCATTGATGATGATTGGGATAAAACGCATGCTTCTGTTCAGGATCCTGTTTGCTATTTGCCAAAACTGGTGGGAACCAAGCCGCTGCTCAGCTACTTTGGATTTAACGGACTGAGCATATAGCTCTCTTGCATTTTTTATTACTCTTTTACAGTGTTTGCTGGCAGTCCTGAAAGCAGCTTTAGTCTCAGTACATCTATTATGTTGGTAGCTATGGAAAAAGTGATTTCTGTGCACGATGGCAGCAGCACATTCTGGGGAGAACTATGGCTGGCTGTTAGACTTTTGTTGAAATTTTTTGGATGGCATGAATCGGTCTATGCCTACAATTTACCATTCGGTCAGGTTTGATACTATAGAGGACACATCCTTTTTAAACATGGAATGCAGAGGTAGATCAAATATGAATGGACGGAAGCTATCACAGTCAGCCATAGAGTATCGATATATAGTACAGTGAAGAGGTACGTGTGAAGACTTATTATATTTCATTTTTATCTTAACTGCTACAATGGAGTGGTCGGAGGATCCCAGAGGAGATAGAACAGAACATGAACATAGCTCAGGGGAAGTTGTGAGGAAAAGGTCTAGAAGGCTTGTATACTGACCAGTAGTATCGGGCACATGGGTGGGTTCGTGAACCATCTGAGTGAGGTCATAGGTAGTGGCAAATCATAACAGAACCTCCTCTCATCATCGGTCTTATTTGAGTGGGTCAGCCATTCCACATTATGGACATTGAAGTCACCACAAATGTGAATGTTAGCCGAAGGATGAGCAGACAGGATGTGGTCAATTTTTTCAGATATGCTCTTAAAGATAGTAACTTCACTGTTGTGGGGGCGATAGAGGGCAAATATAAATGCAGTGGTGTTAGTAAGATAAGGTAAATTTGACTACTGTTCTGATCTTGAATGTTATTTGCACAGCATTTCAATGCAACCTCCGACCTTTTTGAGGTGTATCTTTTTTTTGTTTTGACTCATCTTCACGGCAAAGAAGGCATATTGCCCCTTGAATGTAAGAGGCTACTATCTGCGACCATGTTTAAGAAAGATTAAGATGTTGGTTAACGTTATGCTTGAACTTATGCATATCAGTGCAGTTGGAGAAGCAAGTAGCAGGAAGGGAATTCCAAAGTCTAGCTGTTCTATTGAACTCGGGAATCTGTAAAGAATTTTGAACAGAATTATTTATATAATTCACGTGTTCTCGTTCTATTAATCATGACCAAGTAGAAGTCCTAAGTAATTCGTCATTATATTCTTAGTATCGCCTGCACAAAGGATTAAACCTTCAAATTCAAGAAGAGTGTCACATAGAACTGATTCATACTTAGTACTTTATCCATTACGTTACAGGTTATTGTAGATTCCCAAGTTTGATAAGATACGCCTAAAAAAGGTTGACGGTTACTTTGGCTAAAACGTTGTGAAAATAACACTCAAAATAAAAACAGTAGTTCGAAAAATCCAAATGTTTATACATTGTTATTTTTTTTTTTTTTTTTTTTTTCGTAAGGTTAGCTAGAATTTTATACCATGCTTTTTGCAAAGGGAAACAAGATTTTCGGACAAATGCTTTAAATCCAACAAATAAAGCGTCACTACAGATATATAAAAAATGCGTCCATTCAATCCGCATTTTTAATAATTAAAATCTTATTTCAAACTTGTAATATGTATTACTTCCCTTGATTGGATCTTTGTATTAGAAGTCTGCCATTATTACCTCCCTTGTATATTTTACTCGCCAATTCGTATCTTAAAGCTTGCATTAAGTTATGTTTTTGTTACAAAACTTTAGTTTCGGTTTTATTTAGTTGTTTTGTTTTACGACATATCAACCCATTTCGGACATTTCATATCATAATATCTAATCATTTTTCAAGTTCTTTATGTCGTCAAATATTTTTTCTATGGTGTTTTTTCGTTTTATAGTAAAATTATTATTTTTGTTTTTGTAGCAAATGATTTAGTTTTGCAAAGGGAAAGGATAAAAAACAATTACATTAATATCTGATGCATTTAAGGTTATAAAGCCAGTCTAATATGGTAGCACTAGTTGACCTTTTGGAATTTTTTAGATGAGGATTAATGATTTGAATTATTTTTATAATTCAGACTAATATTCTCATCTTGGATGTTATCTCATAACGTTTTCACCGATGTAACATCCACACTTTTATGTTAAACTCAAAAATCTATACAGAATTTCAAACTGAATGCTTTATTTAATCCACAGAGGTGGATTATTCTCATTACTTCAGCCATCACTGAAAAGAAACCTCAAGTAATAATGTGTTGATTATCAGCAAAGATCATGTCTGAAGTCACCTATGTAACGAAAGTCAACTTTCACTGGACAATACTTTAATTTCAACTTCCACCATTCAGATACTGTAAAGAAAAGAACTTTGCTTACAGCATTGAGCAAAAGCAGCATGTAGCAACAACAATACATACAAATGAGTCAGAGTTGAAAGAACGAGGACAATCTAACCTGTAGATTAAATAAAAGTACAGTTCGAAATTCCATATGAACCTCAGAGTTAAATATAAAATTTCCTGAGTTCAACAAGATAGTACATATCCTCCCTATATATATAAAACGAACTCATTTTCCCCTCTGATTTTGCCCTTAATAGGATTAAAAATCAAGACATTTCATGCAAATGTAATACACACAAACTGCAGCACAATATCTGAGGTGTGTTATAGGCCTATTACCTATCCACTTCATCGAAAATCGTAGATTCCTATATTCTATCTGCTGAGAGTTCACTACAAAAATCGGTTAAGATCAATGGAAGTGGTAAAATCTTTTCTCTCTAATAAATTCCTCCTTCTCCCTCCACCACTTAACACCGTTGTGGGATTGTCCAAAAGAGACAGTTACGAAGGAATACCGGTTTGGGTTTTCTTTACTTCATAGTTGCTTGAAAAAACTGGAATGGAATTTTAATTCTACTGGGTGAAACGCACCCATGGAGTTAACCGAATCGAAGGGTTATTTATGCCTTTTTTTTTCCGCTTTCTGTTTTTCGCTGTGTTTTTTTTGTTTTTGTTTTTTTCCCCTGATTTATGCTTTTTGTTTTTCCGACTTCTTTTTTAAGTTTTACGTTTGTTCGCTGTTTTTATTGGGGGGGGGGCGATTTTTAAAGAAGTTTAACATCATTTTTATTTTTATTTTTAAACAGGGTTATTACTTCGCTTATTCTTTAGTTTACCCGCCCCCCCTTACACACACACCTCCGTGCAACGCTGGTACTCCCGCTAGTATATATATATATATATATATATATATATATAAATAAATATATATGCATATATATATATAAATAAATATATATGCATATATATATAAATAAATATATATGCATATATATATAAATAAATATATATGCATATATATATAAATAAATATATATGCATATATATATAAATAAATATATATGCATATATATATAAATAAATATATATGCATATATATATATATATATATATATATATATATATATATATATGAAGATTTATTTTTTTGCGAGATGATATATAATTATTTCGACAATCAGACAACACTGCAGCTGACAAAAACCATGAACACCACAGACCGGAAGTTCTAGACTTGAGTTTCGTCATCCTTTAGGTTTATCTACAGAGTAGAACAAAAAAAATTGTCGCCCTAAAAAACGACATGATTCCATTTCCGTTTGATAAAAACCGGTTTTTCTTTCCTTGTTGCAGACCATATTCTAGTTGGTCAGTTGTGTACAAATCCCAAAAGCGATAGGAGCCTGCTATCAGGTCTGAAAGTGACACAATGTTCAAAGAGCGAGATCAGAGATGCCCCGCTGTACAACTCATGCTCTCTACCGATCCAAGTTATGACAACAGGGCCATTGCCAACACCCTCAAAATGAATCGCTGGATTACCATGAATAGCAGGGATGTGCTCAGGGTGATGAAAACAAAGTTTCCTGCGATGGTTATGGTCTTTAGTGTCGTTTCAAGTTAGGGCTAAACTCATGCCAACTCATATCTTTGAAGTCGGCTTGAAAGTCAAAACCAAAGTGTACCTGGATGTGCTGAAGAGTGTAGTGATCTCCCTGTGGCTGCTGGCAGACCCTGGCTGTGGCAGCAGGACTCGACACCGGCCCACGTCCAAACTTGGCTTCAGAAGGAGTGCTACAACTTTGTACCCTTTTCTCACTGCGCTTCTCCTCCCTCGACCTGAGCCTTTGTTTGGTCATATGTCGAGAAGATCACCGACATGACCACCCACAACACTAAAGCCAGCCTGATCGCAATCATCTGCCGAGTATTCGCTGAGCTCCTGCCAGTGCTTGTCGAAAAGGTGTGCTTCTAGTTCCGAACCCATATCAAGGCAGTGATTGAGGCTGAAGGTGGTTAAAATTAATAGATAGATATCAGCTCTACTACATAATAAAGTTAACTGAATTGTTTTTTTTTTCAATAAAAGTTTTAAAATAAAGTTGTAGTGTTGTTTTCTTTCGGGTGACAAATTTATCATTTCATTCTGTGTAGTCTTGGTAATGCAGAAAGTGTTATTTGAATGATGGCAAAATACTCGTCTCGAATACAAGTGATTCAGGTTTGACTCTTAAGTTCGGATATGTTCTACTGAGGAACCAAGAAAGAGGGCAAAATTTGATGTTTACAACTTTCAGTCTGACTTTCATGGTTTGTGTGAGCTGTGGCATTGTTTGATTGTAAAAATAATATATATATATATATATATATATATATATATATATATATAGCTAGTTAGTTAATTATAAAATCACCATATCTTTTACCAAGAGAAGAAACAAAAGAAAACTCTCCAATTGTTTTTTTTTGAAGAACACATATCTACCTTTTAAAAACATTATCTTTCATCTAGCAATTAATGATATAGATATAAAAATTTCAATGATTTTTTTTAAAAACTGCAACAAAATGTACATTGCATAAAATAAATCCAAGGTAATTTTTTGATTCAATTTAAATTAAATTTTTATACCTTACTTTGAAAAATTTTATAAAAGTGCACTTTGAAGATAAATAAATTTCAAATTGAAATTGAATCTTGTATCTTTATTTTTAAAGCCTATAGTAAAACCATTTTGTTTAACAATTTTCATGCCTTGGATGAAATGCTTTTCTAACTTGTATAAATAAGGTTACATCGGCCAAAGCATTGTACGAATAATATCCAAATGATACAAATGTTTGAATGCATCTAAAAATAGCTTTTCATTAAAGAAGTGGGTTTGGCGATGAAAACGTAATTTCAAACAAGCATGACCGACCAATCGGCCCGCCTTCCCATACTTGCTTGCTTGGATGCATTTGAAAGGCGAAATGTATTTGTTGCATAGTCGATTGTTGTGTAACTATAAAAAAAAATACACGCCCTAACTTGTTACAAGCGTCAAAAGCTGATAAAAGAACAACAAGAATCGTTTGCAGAAACACTGTTTCGTTAACATGGTACGATTATTGTGTGATGACAATTGTCCAGTCTGTACAAGATTGCACAGAATCTATGAAGGCTAAGAATAGTCTGGTCATAGATGGATGCCTTAAAAATGAGGATCATAAAATTATTATTTTGAAACTGTTAGCTGAGGAACAAGCTTAGGTTTTATGGGACCAGAAACTAAACTTGAAACTATCATGTAGGTACGCGTTAAGAATTTGAATAATAATAATAATGCATAATTTTGTTGAATCATTTTCATTTGAAGACAAATAGCACAAGTCCAACTGATTTTATATGAAAATTGGTTGTTTTTGTTTTACAGCATCTCAGTCATATTAGAGTTCATTAATGCTGAATCCAGTATTTTTGGAAAAAAAAGTTTTTATGCTTCAAGTTCTTTATATCTTCAAATATTTATTCATAGCGTTTGGTTTGGTTGTTTTGTTTTACGGCATATCAATCCTTTTCAGTTTATTGAATGCCAAACCCAGTAATTTTGGAAAAGGTTTTGGTGTTTCAAGTTCTTTATATCTTCAAATATTTTTAATCACATGTTTGATTTGATTATTTTGCTGAAGAAAATTATTTTTGATTTTGCAGGACAGGATTGAATTTTGCAAAAGAAAAGTGGAAAATAGCATTGTTTGGTGCATTTTTAGTTAGGAAGTCAATATCTTCAGAGAGCTTGATCTGGTAGCACCAGGTGTCTTAACAGGTATTATCAGTCCGGGCCAGAGTTGACTTGGAAGCAAAGGTCCCCAAATACAGTCTGACCACTGGACGTATTTTAAGGTCATACCCAAGACCTTAGGCTTTTGTGCCAAGAAACTAAAATTGAAATGTATTATGTAGATACGTGTTAAAACTTTGAATAATAGTGCGCAAATTTATTGTACTATTTCATTTTAAGAGAAACACCACAAGTCTAAATGGTTTTGTGTAAATAGAGGTTGAAAAAGAAACCTAATTAATAATATCGCCAAACAGTCCCTATTGAAATGAAAGAAATCCCTTTTTTTCAGATATTTAATTCAGAAATAGATACATCTATTATATAAATCTCACTTGTCTATTTAAATGTATGTATGTATGTATGTATGTATGTATGCCTAAAACTTTCGACAGAGGCGACGGGTTTTCACGAGATTATCGTTTTGATATTGTTTTGAAGGTCCATCCTTCGGACGACAAATATCGAAAAATTGGCTAAAAATATTAATTCCTTCACCCTCACCTGGCCACTTTTCTACAAGGAGAGCCGTTTTTTTACGTCGCCATTTTTACAAGTCATCCTATTGATTACAATGACTTCACTAATTTTAACGTTTCGAACTTCCGGTCGCGTTATGGAGTAGGGGTAAGACGTCAGTTTTTCTTTCACTTTCCTTTTGCCTTCGCGTCACGGGTTGCTTGCCTACTGCCTTCTTTTTTTTTTTTTTTTTTGATCAACACATACCTTCAAAACCCCGGGTAACGCCGGGAATCAAGGCTAGTCCTATATAAATTAAATTAAAATGTCTGGTGCTACTGGGATGGCGAGAACAAACTTTTAAAATATTTATTTGCACAAAATATAAATATTTACAATTGGAACAAATTAGGCACAAGGCCATCAAAAGTGTGCGGTAAATGGGGGTTGTTTGTCATCGTTTGTCAAAAATAATAAAAACAATGTCTATCCTACTCTTAACTACAATCACCTCAGTCGCCACAATACCACATTTACTCTGAGGCGATCTTAAGGTATCTCTAAATTGGTTTGCAATTTTTATTCTTCATAAATTTCTATTTCTATTTCTACTATTATATAAAAGGAACTTAATATGTAAGGTCGTTGCCTATAGACCCCAAAACGGCTTGGTCGATTTTTATGAAATTTTACACAAGTGTATTTTATGTATCTGGCAGTGTTCTTAGAGAGTGATTGCATCGGAATGTCTTCGATAAGTATCAGTAATCGAAAAACCCTGATGAAAGAAGGAATAGGCGATTTGGACCAAAGTTAACATTTATATAGCCGAACATCACAAGTGCGTTTGAGAATTTTTATTACTACACAAGCAGAAAGGCCAGGAATATAAAATCAATAGTAAGTTCTTTGATATGACAGGGGCGCGTTCGAAATGTATGTTTCTATTTAGAGCTCAACTGAAGCATGATGACTTTTGCATTTAAAATTTAATTCAAAGCTTTATATATAAAAATAGTTGTATAAATCAACGGTAGGTTTTCTACAGTGCAATGTAGACTACAATATATTTTGGACTAAGTCACTGCAAGCAGACATGTGGAGCTTTCTCCTGGTGCACCACGATGGGTCCCCAACTAGAGCAGGCATTCAATCGATTTGATTGAAAAATAAGTTATTCCACTGATTTCGATGACAATAAAAATATAGGAGCGTGAAACATTCATTGATCATCATTGAATCTCGGGCAACGTAGGATCACTCTGCTAGTTGATAATATAGCCAAGTAGTCTCTATTGAGATGAAAGAAATTCCTTTTTTTTTTCCAGATATTTAATTCAGAAATAGGCGCATCCTATATAAATTAAATTATATATGTAATATTATTTTGCAGATAGTAAAACGTCTAATGTGGCTGGGATGCCGAGAACAAATACTCCACTTGGAAATATTTATTTGCGCAAAATATAAAAATTTACATTCGTAACAAAATAGGCACAAGGTTATCAAAAATGTGAGGAAAAACGGGTTTATTTGTCATCGTTGGTCAAGAATAATAAAAACAATATCTATCCTTCTCTTAACTGGAATCGTCTTAGTCACAGCAATATTTGCTCTAAGGTATTTCTAAATTGGTTAGAAATGTTTATTTTTCATGAATATGGTTATGTATACAAAAATACATGGAAGTATATTGGAAAGTGAGAGAAGAAAATAAACAAAACAGTTCAACAGACTTATAGAAAGATGTTTTTATGACGTGGCATTGGAAATAAATAAAAGCAACCTTTGTCTACTCTAATATTGTATTCTGTTTTAATGGGTGCGAATGGTGTGGTATCAGTTTTGTTTTTATGAATCCATTTAGGAATTACCTTTTTAATATGGTAAGGGGGGGGGGTCAAAGGTATTACATCCTCTTTTGGAGAATGAGTAATATATAATCTGTAGTTATTGTCATGAGACCATCTTCCCAGGAACTACCCTCTCCTGTTTTTAGTGTGGGGGGGGATAATGTACAATCCATTCCATTGTCATATCATCTTGCCAGGCATTACCTCCTCCTTTTTCCTTGGGGAAAGGTTAGTGCTCGTTCGTCATATCTTCTCAGTCATTACTTACTTCATTAAGAATCCGCATATTATATGTTCGCTTACCATATTTTCTCAGCCTAGCAAAAACATGATCCTTTCAATCACACATTTTTGCTAACACACACACACACACACACACACACACACACACACACACACACACACACACACACATATGTGTGGGCGTGTGTGTGTGTGTGTGTGTGTGTGTGTGTGTGTGTGTCTACGTAACATTTTATGTATCTATTTTCAATATTTACTTCGACAGTGTTCAGTATCTAAGTAGAGCTAGGCAGTAAGCTTTGAAAATATATATGGCAATTAAGCTACACAATTTTCTGCGTTTCATCCTCATGAGGATTCGTCAGCCTATTGCATGGAATCGATGTTGGTACGTCACAGAAATATATAAAAACGATTCCTTTAATTATCTTTTTTATTTGATTTTGTTTCAAACAAAATCTTCTCTGGTGATAGTAATAATAAAATAAATATTTATTGATTTTAAACAACCAGTAAAACTAAAATTTATAGATCACCCGCCCCCCGCACCTCCCAGAATCGTGTTTTTACGTTTGAGGAAATATATGAATATTTAACATGTGTTTTTACGGTACTCGGTAAAAGTAGCAAATTAATAGTCAAATATTTAGAGATTTATAAAGAATCGGAATCAGTAATTGTATTGGAATCAGAAATTTAGTACAGAATCGGTAATTGTATCGAGATCGGAAAAAATACTGGAATCGTCCGATCATATATAAAAATAAAAAAATAAAACATTATAGATATAAAATCCTTTTAAGTAAAAGTGGCCAACATAAGTGTAAATGCAACATTTTGAATTCTGGTCATTGAATATTCTCTAATTGTTTACTATGTATTCGTGTCGATTTGGCATTTCTAGGTACTTAATTTCCTCCAACTCTTGTGCTAATTGCCAGTGGCCTTGAGGTAAGATGCTAGTCTATAGAGCCAAGAGTAATTTTGTGACTGGGTTCAAATCTCCCGACCAGTAGTAATTATCATTTCTTCCATTAATAATTGCATAAGTATGAAACACTAGGGTCTGTAAGTCTTAATTGTTAATGTTTATTTGAAAAATGTAACGGTTGTATATGAGACAGATTAAAAGGATAAAGATTCAACAAAACGAATAAAATGTTAATAGATTATTTCGAATTTTTATCTCTCTCTCTCTCTCTATATATATATATATATATATATATATATACTGGTGTTAATTGTGATACTTAGCACTGATGATTCCCCAAATAATGAAACACTAGTGTCTGTAGGTATTTAATAATTATTATAGTAAAAAATAATGTCAGCCCCTTTAAGAAACTCCTTTCTTATCGTTGAGCATTTTCAGTTGAATTAAAGTCGGTCAATTTAGCTCTTATGCGTAGATCATCGTATAATGATTAGATCACTCTGACAGACGTTAAAATGAAGCATTTAAAAAATAAATGTTTAAAAATCAACAATATTTCTCGCGATTAACAGTAGCCGAATGGATTGGGTCCTTGCTAATGAAGCCAGGGATGACTTTTGTCGCCGGGTTCGAATCTATTGGCTGGTGTTAATCGTGACACCCTGCACTGATGATTCCCAAAAGAATGAAACACTAGTGTCTGTAGGTATTTAATAATTATTATAGCAAATAATATACATATATATATATATATATATATATATATATATATATATAGTAATTTATAAAATATATATGGCGATTAAGCTACACTGAATATTCAGCGTTTCATCCACTCTAGGACTCTATGCGCGAATTCTGTGGTTGTTTATCGTTTTTATATGCTCCTCTTCTATTGAGGTTTGATACCAGAAAGCTGATTGGCTAACTAAAATCTCAATAGAAGAGGACCCTATAAAAACGATAAACAACCACAGAATTCGCGCATAAGCCTGAGGAGTCCTAGAGTGGATGAAACGCCGAATATTCAGTGTAGCTTAATCGCCATATATATTTTATAAATTACTAACTAGCTCTACCTATGTATTGAGCACTTTTGAAGTAAATACTTAAAGTTTACGCATAAATCTATACTTTCATATATTAATTTTATGTGAGTAAATTAAGTAGTTATTTATATATATATATATATAGAGAGAGAGAGGAGAGAGAGAGAGAAGGGGGGGGGAGATTACCATTATACTCAGATACCATAAATTCATATCCTTTCTTTGTTTCAACCTTTCTTTCTCTGTGTCACTTAAAAAGATTTAATCTTTAATATATTTTCTATGTATGTGCTGAATAACAAAATTATTTCAAACAAGATTTAATATTTTGCTAATGATTTTTCCTTTGGGGGGATGGGCCTACATCGAAAATCTATGGGTTAAGGAAATTACTTTGAATATTGTATTCTTTGCTCAAATAATAATTTTTTTGTTTTGAAAAATTATATTTTTCTAAATGAAATTTAAATATTTTTAAAAGAATCTATATACATATATAAAATCAACAAATAAAAATTAAGTTTATAAGCAAAAAGCTTCTGACAAAGCGAATATAAATATTAATATTTATATAGTAATCTTAACCAAATAAAATAGATCAATACCACTAAAATGGGAAATAGGGCTTGTCATAGAAGCACACAATTTAAGACTGTAAATTATATTTTACATGAATTTATTGTTCGACAGGATACTCAAATAAGAAATATTAAGATTTGCTATTACAGTCTTAAATTGGGTTCTTATATATTGGTTGGTTGGTTGGTTGTTTTTGTTTTACGGCTTATCAACCCTTTTCGGGTTGTTTAATGCCGAATCCAAAGATTTTGAAGACAAATCTTTTTAATAAAATATATTTGTTGTTTTCAAGTCGGTTTCTATTTAACCCATAGTTGGGACCCTAACAGGTACTACCACTCCGGATCAGAGTGGACCTGGGAGCAATGGTAATTAAAGGGTGGCTCCACACTCCCCAAAGCCCGCAAGCTGGGGCCTCACCACTGGATATAGTTTAAGGTCATATCCAGGACCAGGGTTCTTATATATATATATATATATGTATATATACTCTTCAGAATAAATTTAAACCAAAAATAAATTTAAACATTTCATGTCATAAATTTTTAAATTTATTGAATGACTAAAATTATATATATATATATATATATATATATATATATGAATGTTTCATTAAACAGCAGGGATAGTTCCTGCTTGTTTCTCTTGCAATCCGTTTTTTTCCATTTGGCGGGTCAATGTTTGAACATTCCAGGAAGAGCGTCAAAAATAGTTGTGAACGTTTTCCACTTCCATGAGTCGCCTTCAGGCGAGTGATGAATTAAAAAACTGCATTTAGTGAATTTATTGAAAAAATCGATTAACATATATATACCAGGAGGACTCCGTTAGTAAGGCTCGACCATGGGTGATGCATCCTTAGATTAGTTGTCCGGGCTGTCTAATCACCTGGATCAGCGCCTCTTATGACTGAAGAAACCAATGTGGCAATCTCTTTAGCAGGCATCATAAACACGTGTGGTTCCTCAAGCGTTAGCATTGGTGCTGTACTTTCTGCATCCTTTCGTGCAGAAGCGTTCATCAGCTTCTTTCTCATTCTCGGGTGTTTATTCAGCTTCCTCCCCATCTTAAGCAATCATCTGCAATGCTCTCCGAAGACCCAATGTTAATTCTGATTGCCTTCATGTCGTGCCTTACAACATCTTTGTATTTCGTCATAGTTGATGGAATGAGAGCATTCTACCCATGTAGATTAAATTAGTGGAGCAGCTTAATGTGATTTTTTGCCAGAATCGTTCATTTGGTGATACAAGCATGAAATTTGGCATCAATAGTCTCTGTAGGTTACTTTTTCAGAAAAAAGTGCTGGCCATCAAAAATTCCAATATGGCGACCATTTTTTTCAAGATGGCCGCCAACAAACCACAAATTTCCATAAACGTTCATTTTTTCCAACTTTTATGCCTAAAAAGGACTGCTAATGCAAGGATGATTAAGTGGATAACCTGTTTTTGCCTATAAAATGCCCTAAAAAGGCTTACAAACCATGCTAGTCATCCTGAAGAAATCAGGTGTTCTTAATTCCGTTACCTTCCTCACTCCATACAAGCCCCTGAATCAACCCATTGAGAAATTGTGACCAAGGCGGCACATCTCATGAGGATCAAATTAAGTACCACCGTTTTTTCCACAGAAGGAGAATTTTGCAGAATATTATGACGAGAGTGTATGTCGCTCACTACCAGGGCACACTGGTGACAGACACCGCTGTGGAACTCAGCATGGGGTTCAATATCAGCTAAACTCCAGTTTAGTATCCCAAATGCTATCTAGCCAGCCCCTAAGGTTGGATAGCCGCACCTGGATTGACAAGATGTGCCAGCGCGGGAGAGCCGAGCCAAGGATGACAGGGGCTTTATTGTTATCCGGATGGTGTACAGATCGCACGGGATTTAAATGATATTGGATGAACGATTGGGTTAGGTGTAGGGCAGCAGCATGAACCTAACTGTATCCCATACATCAAAGTGAGCAAAGGTGGTAAGGTGGTAAAAGGATAAACTCTCGGCCTACACCACTTCAACGACTCTTACGATGGATGCCAAAACTAGACAGCAAACTGACTGGAGTAAATGTTGCCTTTGTCAGGTTGACAAAAGAGATGAAACTCTAATTTCACCTCTTAGCTCATTTCAGAGGAAACAGGACTATGCTGGATATGCGAAAATTGCAAAAAATGTGCCTTTGTTTTATGCCCTTAATGATATGCCAATACCCTTTAATCCAGCACGGTTATATGAAGGAGAAGGCATAGAAGCCACACTGATACGAAATAAAGCAAAATATCACCAAAGCTGCCGACTATTGTTCAATAACACAAAGCTGTCAAGAGGACAGAAAAGGAAAATAACCCCCAGTACATCAGGCACAGAAGAGAACCGTGAGAAGAGACAAAGGACCTCAGACCCTCCAGAGGTACAGTGCTTCTTATGTGAAGAAGAGGATGAAATATCAAATTTAAGACAGGCAATGACCATGCAGCTGAATGAAAGGCTTAATCAGTGTGCCCGGACCCTAAACAATGGAAAGCTCCTAGTAAAGTTAAGTGCTGGTGATGTTGTTGCCCAAGAGCTGAAGTATCACCCTTGATGCTAGGCACAGTTATACAACTCAGAGCGAGCACATCTTAATGTCATGAAGCAAGAGGAGAATGACAGCGGTCAAGGGAAAGATGTTTACCCCCTAGAGTTTTCAGAGCTTGTGATCTACATCATGGATAGCATGGTTACCGGTACAGAAACAACAGCAGTGATATTTCGACTTGCTGATCTAGCCTCACTTTACAAGCGTCGGCTGCAACAACTAGGTGTGGAATCCCCAGAGGTCAATTCTACCAGATTAAAAGAGCAGTTACTCTTTAGGATCCCTGAGCTTGAAGCACATAAGAAAGGGCGAGATGTCCTTCTTGCATTCAGAAAAGATGTAAGCACCATTCTATCTGATGCTAGCAAGTACAGTGAAGCCATTCATTTGGCTAAAGCTGCTGATATCATCCGGAAAGAGATGCTGGCTCACAAGACAAAATTCAGCCAGGCATTTCAAAAAGGGTTTGGAGAGGAAGCCGTTCCCCAGGCACTTCTGCAGTTTGTTTGCAGTATTGAGCATGGGGTGGACATAAGGTCCCATCTGAATCATGGCATTGTGCAGTCAGATGTGGCCATTGCTCAACTACTGCAGTTCAACTGTTACTCAAAGTACAGGGAAGGTTCGAAATCTCAAAGACATGCCAAAGACCGTGAAACACTATTTGCTGTTTATGTTGGAATGAAAGTTTTTGCAAAGACAAGAAAGAGACAACTGATCGACAAGCTGCATGAGAATGGAATAAGCATATCTTATGACAGAGTTTTCGAAATATCAGGATAGTTGGGTGAGACTGTTGTAAAGCAATATGTGGAAGATGATGTCGTGTATCCACCAAATTTGAGGAAAGGGCTGTTCACAACATCTGCTGTAGATAACATAGATCACAACCCAACAGCAACAAAATCAAGCACATCTTTCCATGGTACAAGTATTTCAATGTTCCAGCACCCAAGTTCAGATAATGTAGGAGAAGCATGCATCTTGGGCAATGTTGCAGAAGGTCAGACGAAGAAGGTCCCGAATCTTCTAGAGTCATATACAAATATTCCACAAGCCTTCTTCCGTAAGAAGAATCCAGAACCAAGCATCCGTGATGACTTTTCACTTCCAGATCCCAGTCTTTTTCAAGAGGAGGTCAAGCTTGAAAATGAATGGTTGGAAAAGGTCCATAATACCACTGATGTAGATGGTTCACCAAATGTAACATGGTTTGCCCATCATGCAAGCAACCAAAGAGCAGAATTTGTGACTAGTATAAATGCTTTGCTGCCCCTTCTGCGAGATCAAGCACACAGTATTGCCACCATAAAGCATGCTATTGACAAAATCAAGGAAACTGTGTCGTTCCTCAACCCAGGACAAACACCCGTTATAACAGCAGACCAGCCACTCTATGCACTGGCGAAACAGATACAGTGACATTGGCCAGACATATATGGGGAGGACAAGTTTGTAATAATGTTTGGTGGACTACATATTGAAATGACAGCCTTTAAATCAATAGGGTCAATGTTAGAGGGCAGCGGATGGACTGGTGCACTTGTTGAGGCAGAAATAGCATCTTCAGGCTCTGCAGATTTATTTCTATCAGCTACAAATGTTACAAAGACTCGCCAAGCTCATCAGGTTACAGAAAGCAGCTTATTCAAGCTCTTGAAGAAAGGTTACAGTGCATATCTTGTTGAACAGGAAGACAGTGATGAGAAAACTGTCACCTTTGAAGAGTGGTGTGGCTTCCGCAGTAAAGAGAGTACTCTGTTTCAGTTTTGGTTCTTGATTCTGAACATGGAGCTGACCATTCTGACACTGATACGTGCTTTCAGAGAGGGAAATTTCGCATTGTATCGTGAATCTCTGGTAGAACTGATACCCTATTTCTTCACAAACAACAGTGTTAATTACGCACGATGGCTTCCAGTTCATCTTCGAGATATGATGAGCTTAGAGAGGCAACACCCAGAGGTTGCACAACAATTCCAAAATGGAAACTTTGTAGTTTACAAATCTGACAGGCATTTCTCATCAGTCGCCATTGACCAAGCCCACGAACAAAATAATGCTAGCATCAAAGGAGATGGTGGAGCTATTGGGCTGACAGAAGATCCAGCAGCTCTTCGAAGATGGATGGTGGCTGGGCCAGAAATAAGGAAGTTGGTGGCCGACTATGAAACAGCATCAGGGAGTAAGGATGTGAAGAGTGACACTCGTCACCATGAACAGTCACCTGCAGCTCAGAAGACATTCCTTGAGAAGGTTCAAAGGCTCACCATGGTCCTAGAGGAAATAAGCAATCCATTCACTGAGGTGACAGGAGATCTGCTGACCCTTGACACAAAGGACATAGCAGAATCATCTGCGGCTGAACGTGTTCCTACACATCTTCAGAAAAGGAAAGACCAGTTCAAAACGTTTATGGATAAACTTAACGATGGTCAATATTTCTACCAGTCCATCAAGAAGAACAGCATAGATTTCTTCAAAACGGGGACGGGCCAAAGCAAACAATCTGAGAAGAAACTGCTAAAGGAGGATTGCCACCTGTTTTCCCGCCTTTTCATCTCTTGCCAAACTAGAATTTGTGATCTACAGGAATTTTTCAAGCATGAGAACCAGTCGTTTCCCCACTCTCTCAGCAAGAATGGTAACCTACGTCCAAGTACCAAGTCAGATCTTGTGGAAATTTTCCAAGGGCAAGTCCAGCTTCCAGAGTCCAAGCCAGAATCTGATGTACTGATTGTTGATGGGGCTTCACTGGTGAATGCTGTTGCACCAAAAACACCAAAGACATTTGAGGAATATGCCCAAAACGATATTCTTCCCTTGGTGCAGAACTACAGCCACACTCACAAGAGAACAGATATCATTTTTGATGTATACCATAAGACCAGCCTTAAGTCAGAAGCTAGATCTAAACGTGGAAAGGCCATCAGGAGGAGAGTTACTACAAAGAGCAAACCGCCTACAAACTGGAAGAGCTTCCTTCGAGACAGCACTAACAAATCAGAACTCTTCCACTTCCTTGCCGATGCCATAGCTGAAAAGACAACAAGCAATGCAGTCCTTGTGACTAGGGAGGAAATCGTCCTTACCAGTGCCAATTACAGCAACTTCAGCTTAGAAGAATTGGCACTCTGTACGCATGAGGAGGCCGACACACGGATATTCTTACATGCTTGGCATGCAGCTAAGGAGGGCTACAAGTCTGTACTGGTTGATGCAAATGACACAGACATTGTAGTAATTGCCATATCGATGATGCCTTCTTTCACAGCAATTGGTCTTCAGGAAATGTGGGTGAGATTCGGCAAGGGGGAACATACCAGGTGGATTCCTATACATGACCTTGTGTCCAATCTAGGACCAGAGAAATCCAAAGGAATGTTGTTCTTCCATGCCTTCACAGGGTGTGATGTTGTATCTTCTTTCAATGGCAAGGGGAAAAAGACAGCCTTGCAGACATGGAATGTATTTAATGAAGTCTCAGCCACATTTGCAAAACTCAGTCTCAGCCCATCTGAAATTGAGGAGTCTGATCTACAAGTATTGGAGAAATATGTAATTCTCATGTATGATAGGTCCAGTGCAACCTCATCAGTAGATGACGCGAGACTTGACCTCTTTGCACGGAAGCAAAGGTCATATGACTTAATCCCACCAACTCAAAATGCACTCAAGGAACATGCCAAAAGAGCTGCCTATCAAGCAGGTCATGTTTGGGGATAAAGTGTCATACGTGATCCAGAACTTCAGTGTCCTTCAAAGTGGGGATGGTCAAAAGAAGATGACTCTTGGAAAGTTGTGTGGACTTCACTGGAACCGATTTCAAAATGCTGCAGTGAACTGACAAAATGTGGATGCAAGACTGACTGTGGTGGAAGGTGCAAATGTAAAAAGACTGGGTTGCATTGTACTAAACTTTGCAGTTGCCTTTGTCAAGCTTCTACAGGAACACTAGAACACTGAACGAGCTTAAAGTGAGTAATATTATGACAACAAAACCAACTTAAGCTCGATAAACGCACTGTATTATACAATAATATGCTGAAATTTTGCAAAATTTGGACTCCTATGGCGGCCATCTTGGAAAATGGCCGCCATATTGGAATTTCAGGTGGCCAGCACTTTTTTCTTAAAATCTACTATCCAGCGAATATTTATGCAAAATTTCATGCTTGTATCATCAAATGAACAATTGTTTGGGTAATCTGCTCCACTAAATAAAGAGTTCTGTTTGAAATTCCATGCAGTTTCCTACATTCAATAGAAAGCTTCCTGCGTTCAACAAGAGACACTTGAAAAAGTTTGGAGTTTACATCAGTCAAAACTTTGTGAAAATAACAGTCAAGATAAGAACAATAATTCGAATAATACGAATTAGCAATCCCCATCTCAAAAATTCAGAATTAGAATGAATTAGAATGAATCAGAACTAAAGTTAATAGAAAATTATCTATAGTATTTAATAATATATATATATATATGCCTTCATGAAAAATTTGCTATCCTATACTTTATAGAACCCCAACATCCATTAAACTTTAGGAGAGAAATAGCGAACAACTGTGTACACAGGATAAACTTTACTCTAATATAGCGATACAAAATAATGTTAAAATTAACAATAACAATAGAAAATAAATGAATAAAAACATACATATACATAGATTATCATATATATGTATAAACTAACATAATAAAGAAAAAAACACACATTTAACGACATCTAGATATAAAATAGGTCAAATCACTAGATATCTACACTTCCCGCTAAAAAAGCACACACAAAGGAAAAGGTGAACCCAAGGTCAACTGGGCCTTTGTCCTATAAGTGCCTGCCCATTGGCTGATTAGGAAAGAAGTGGTGGAAATTATGAATCTGATTGGCTAACCAAAAACTCAATAGAATGTGTGTATATAAAAACCCGAAACAACCACAACTCTTTGCATAAGCCTGATGAATCCTAGCATGGATGAAACACGGAATATTCTGTGTAACTTAATTGCCATATATATTTTTTTATAACTTACTATATATATATATATATATATATATATATATATATATATGTGTGTGTGTGTGTGTGTGTGTGTGTGTGTTAGACTTCCTGTCGATTTCGACATATGAGCTTCCGCTACAACAACTAAGTTTCTCGAAAATCGACACAGATAATTTGTTTATAGTGATGAAGGGTTTGTATAGAACCAACCTCACTTTTTGGTGTTACTGCTAACCTTTGTCGGTGTAGATGACTGCCACATGACAGAGCATACAGTAGACCGCAGGTTTTTACATCAGAGTTTCCTTCTAAATGCATGTTTTAATGAAGATTGGGGGCTGTATCTCTCCCAGTGAATTAATGCGCTCCCAAATACCAACCTGAAAATTTCTACGGATCGGCGTGGTGCATACAGCACCTAGCCTTCCCAATGCTCAATGTGGCTTAACTTTGGCAATCTGGCGAGAACCGGTATGTCAACGTGATTGTTCATGGTTACTTTTTAATTATTAATATATATATCGATAATTAAAAACTAATTATTCTTTATACCTACAGACACTAGTGTTTCATGCTTATGCAATCATCAGTGTAGGGATGGCAATTCCTGCCGATCATCAGATTCGAACTCAGCCAGGAAGCCACCTTTTGCTCCATTTGCTAAGCCTTTACCTCAGAGTCACCAAACACTTGCCACCGGAATGCAGGAAATTAAGAACCATTAAATACCAAATTCGGGCGAATAAATTAGACAATTTAAAGTGTTTGAACGAGCGGAACATTGCATAAACGTTAGTTTACTGCATTTTAGTTATAATTCCACAGACAGTGCCCATCCTTAAGTAATCTTAAAGAGGCTTGAGATATATATATATATATATATATATATATATATATATATATATATATTGCCACATTGATGAGTTGTGATACAGCAAAACGGTACTGTACGCAGATGATTATAAATGCCCCCTGCCTTGGGTTGAGCGTATTGGAAAGTGATAAAGAATCAGCCACTAGCTTGAAAGCGATTCTCTTTAACAAATGGAGCTCAGGCAAAGTCTGAACATTGTTAATTCACATACCCATCTTAGCAGCGACTAGGTAGAGTAACAGTTAGGAGCGCCCACTGTAACCTAGGTGGTTGAGTTTCAAACCTGGCTTGAGGGAGTTGCTAAGTCTAGCTGCACTGCTAAGCTGTGATACAGCGAAACAGCACTGTTTGTGGATTATATATATATATATATATATATATATATATATATATATATATATATATATACACACACATTTCAAAATAATAGAACCTATTTGGGTATGCACTTTATTGCTGGAGTATATTGAATAACTCCACAAATGCAATCATATTTCAATCACAAATTAAATTATAATCTTTGAAATCTATGATTAACACAAAATGCATTTGTGTAGTCATTCAATATGCTCCAGTATTATTATTATTATTATTATTATTATTATCATTATTATTATTATTATCATTATTATTATTAATCTTCATGTACTGACCACTATTGAAATAAATACTGAAGTGCATACTTAAAATGTTTTAATACATTATTTCATTCAAATATATGTATATATCATTAGTATCATTATTAATAAACACTTTGAATATTTATCAATATAAGAATGTTCAAGTATTCTTAAAAAAATTATATACATATATTAAAATAAGAATATTCAGAAAATATAAAGATGTATACCTGTGTCTTGGATGTATATATATATATATATATATATATATATATATATATATATATATATATATATATATATATATATGCAAATAACTGTAATTTATTTTTATATTGATAAGTATTTGAGGAGATTCACACCAAACTCTGTAATTTGGAAAAACTCTTTGTTTACACTTAAAAACAAAAATATTTCAATAGTTTTGAAAAAAATTTGACGATAAAATATCGTCTATTTTCCTTAGGCCGTTCAAAAGACTATGTAGACATGAGAGTTAGTTACAAATATTATAATTTATATAAGAAAGATTAAAGTCGTCTATAATTTTAAACCCTCCTTAGTCATAGACACAGATTTATTTATAAACTTCTTGGCATATAGATATATATCTAAACACAGCAATTTTATATATATATATATATATATATATATATATATATATAAACACAGCAATTTTATATATATATATATAAATCTAAACACAGCAATTTTATATATATATATATATATATATATATATATATAAATCTAAACACAGCAATTTTATATATATATATATATATATATATATATTCTTTTCCTTTTTTCTATAGCGTCGAATGGTTCAGAGTCGCCTGAGGAAGTCTCATTGATTGAAACAGATGGCTGTTTGGAGCGACCATGTGTAACTGTTTACCCTCGAAAAAAAAATCTCTCTCTCTCTATATATATATATATATCTATACATATAATTATTTCCATAAGCAGACCAACATCATAGCGCACGCATTGAGCGTCACAGATTCGAGTTTCGCACGTCTCCTGGTCCACCAATAGGACGCATCCAAACTTAGTTTGAATGTATAGACCTGCTGGAGGGCGAACAAGTCTATAGCTTTCAGTCTGTGGCATGTGTCTGCTTTTATATAGTATCTCAATTAAAAGTCGTGTATATATATATATATATATATATATATATATATAAGTATTAATCAACTTTTAAGAAGCACGGTGGGCAATGGAATTTAAAATGTGAGGTTAGAAAGAACGATCACGTGCGAATTTGTATTTTTTAAATAAACAGATATTTATTTATTTAAAGTTTCAAATTTTCGGCTTATAAAAAAGCCTTCATCAAGATTTTTTTAAAAAACAATACAATATTTTTTTTCTTTTTTTACGTACCATGATGTCATTTAGCAGAGTGGTTGTGTATTGTAAGTCCAGTGGTAAGCGCTGTTTGTGCACGAATGCGTAGTATAAGTATTAATCCACTTTTAAGAAGCATGGAATTTAAAATGTGATATTAGAAAGAATGATCACGTGCTAATTTTTAGCAGGCTGTCCCGTAGATTTTGACATATGAATAGCTAACAGTTAATGATCAGTTCGGATGTTTCTGTCGGAAATGACATTCAAGTCCAGCAAGTGATCTGCAAACAAGACCAAAAGTCGGCTATGAGTGATAATTGTCAGAGATGGTTGGTGTTTGTATGGCACATATCTTGATCCTTAATTATTCTTTCAATTTGTTGATACAATTAGATTCAAATTTCTTGATTTGCTTTTGACATGTGCATTTCCAATTGTTCCTAGTCCTGTATATGACCTTAAACTATATCCGATGGTGAGGCCCCAGCTTGCGGGCTTTGGTGAGTGTGGAGCCACCCTTTAATTGCCATTGCTCCCAGGTCCACTCTGACCTGGAGTGGTAGTACCTGTTAGGGTCCCAACAATAGGTTAAAAAGAAACTGACTTGAACAAAAACAAATATATTCTATTAAGAAACATTTCTTCCAAATCACTGGGTTCGGCATTAAATAACCTAAAAAGGGTTGATATGCCGTAAAACAAAAACAACCAACCAACCAATTGTTCCTTATTAGTGCCAAGTCCTCAAAGTGTTAATTGAGATATTGAGGGGTAAAAGAGTTTACTTAAGTTTGTTAGATCCAGTCGTTTGTTTACCACTTTTAATATAAATTATTTACATTTGGAACAAATTAGCCACATCGTTAGTCACCATTAAATTAAAGAATTTTAGATATACATTCATCATGCATTCTGACAACATGGCCAGAACATCTAAGTTGTGATTCGATAAGGAACATTTCGATACCCCATGTATGTATGTCTGCCTAAACTTTCGACAGAGGCGGCGGATTTTCGCATGATCGGTATCGTTTTGAATCTTCGATCCTTCAGGCAACAAATATTGAAAAATTGGCTAAAAACATTAATTCCTGTACCCTTAACTGGGCACTTTTCTACAAGAAGGGGTCTATTTTTTTCGTCGATATTTTCGAAAGTCATTCCCTCTTTTCGGTTGAGTAGCCTGAATTCAAATATTTGTCACTTCCGGTTTGGCGATGGATGCAACAGCGAAGACGTCACGTTTTTTTCACATTCTTTTCCTCCTTTGCGGTGTGGGTTCGAGCTTGCCTGCCTGCCTGCTACCAAATTTTTTTTTTTGCTTAACACACACAGTTTTATTTTTTCGACCTCGGATGTATTTACTTAAATCATTACAAATTGTTTCTATAGACGGGATAACAAATTATCCTGTCTTTGTCGTCAGATTTAAGCCAAAAATAAATTATAAATTAATTTATTTTTGTCTAAAATCGTTTGACTACATGGACTGGATAATTTGTTATCTCGTTTATAGAAACAATTTGTAATGATTTAAGTAAATACACCCGAGATTTATATATATATATATATATATATATATATATATATATATATATATAATGGAACCCCAGGATACGGCATTAATCTGTTCCGAGGTTGAGATTGTAAGGTGAAATCGCCATATAGCAGACCCTAAGCAAAATTATGTACAGTACAAAAATTAATAACAAAATGCAGTATAGTATATAAAACACATGTATATAATCAAATAGCATGAATAACACGGCGGGACAAATACCGTAACCATGAAGCTGGAAAACATCTTATTCCATAATGTAATCTGAAAAACCGTATCCCAGAGCCGCTGTATCCCGGGGTTCTACTATAATATATATATATATATAAATGTGTGTGTGTGTGTGTGTGTGTGTGTGTGTATTTATATATACATATATATGTATGTACTACATGTTTTGTGTATGGATATATATATATATATATATATATATACATAATATGTGTTATATATATATATATATATATATATATATATATATATATATATGATGATTGCAACGTCTTGTCAGACGAGTGCCACTCCCTCAGACATTTAAAATCCATGAGCCCAAATGCCTGAGGGAGTATCTATACAAATATGATGTTACAGAGTCTTAGCTTTGTACGACAGCTAAGTCTCTCTCTCTCGGTTCAAAATGTTGAGATCCAGCAACAAGCAAGAGCAAGATAGCCAGCAACAAATTAAACTGCAGACCAGCTTAATGCGGGTAATGGTTTTCCGCTTTATGGTTTTTTAAATCAGAGATTTGCTTCTCCTAGAAAGGTTGCCTTCACCACGGCTATGGGAGCCTTCTCCACCCAATACACATATACACACACACAAATATACACGGTGCTAGTTGGCCGTTGACCCAGAAAAAGAGTTCATTCGCCCTTTGGAAGGTCTTCTTTTTAATCCTTCAGGGAGACTAGCCACCCTCCTAACCAAACAAGTCTGGTGGGAGAACCAGTTTAGTCGCCAGTGACCCGACCAGGTCATGTCGTGTGCTACTGGTACCATGTAACCCAGTACTACCTATATATATATATATATATATATATATATATATATATATATATATATATATATATATATACTAGCCAAAGTACCCGTCGTTGACTGGGTTCAAAAACAGCCTACAGAAAATGGACTCTGATTTATGAAAGTATGATAGGTTATGAAAAGGAAGGGTTGTAAATTTGGGTTGAATTTGGGGGTATCAAAACCAAAGCAAAATATGATGAAAGTAAAAATAAAATAGATAAACCCCATAATTTATTATACCATACATGTTCACACTGAAACACTTATCACAATATTCTGTGGATCTATATTAAAAAACCTTGTTAAACTTTGTGACATATTTCCATTCTATGGAGGTCAGGTGCAAACAAACACCCCATAATTTTATTATACCATATTTCTTCAAACAGAAACATAATTATCAAAGTATACCTACGCAGAAAAACATGAAAAGTCTTTATTAAAGTTTGTGCCTATGTCAATTCTATGGAGGCCAGACTCGAACGCAGACCCCACAATTTTATTATACCATCCCTATTTAAGTTGAAACATACTTATCAGAGTATTATTATGTACATCTATATCAAAAACACTTGTAAACGTTTTTTTTTTAATTTTCAAATTTTTTATTTCCATACTTTGTGAACCGGGCGTGAACGCAGACCCCACAATTTTAAGGAACCACTGTTCTGCCAGATCAAACATACCCATTCCTGTGTCTCGATACACCTATCATTATATGTAATCAATCAATTTTTTTTAAATAGTCAACCATATAGGAGCCTATTTGTGACCAGACATACACACACACACAACTTTATATTATAGTGTATATATATATATATATATATATATATATAGAGAGAGAGAGAGAGAGAGGATTTAGTGAACGTTTAACTTGAGGAGATTTAGATGGGCAGGTGTTTTTCTGTCGGATATTACATGTGGGTAGTGTTGGAATCGAATTTTATTAGGATTTATGAGGGAGTAATTAGCAAGTGAGAAAGCAGGTGTGATTTGTAATATCTATAATTTATTTAGGTTTCCTGTTTTTTATTTAAGAGTTTATCCCGATCCTTAAATTTTGTGTTAAAGAGTTTTTCATTTAAGCAAAGGAAGCAAGGTGGCAAGTTTTTTGGCAAGTTTTTTTTTTTAAGAATTGCCAGTTAACAATTAGTGTTTAGTTTTTACTTACATTGTAATATGCAGCTTATGATGTTTTATCGCTATAATTTGGGTTTAGGAAGGAACTTTTATGATCTGTGCATCTCTGTTTAAAAGTATTGCTAGTTTGACCAGTGAAGAATTTGCAAGTGGTTTATATCTAATAAACTGTTAGCAGCCTTTGTTCCATTATTATTTATATATATCTTGCATATATATATATATATATATATATATATATATATATATATATATATATATACTCACACAATAAGCTTCCAAGACCTTTTTGTACAGGCGTTTAAAATTGTGATAGACTCTTGAAAATTCAGTATGTTTAAGCTATGCATCTTATAAGATAACTGATAAATTTTTGTGATTTCAGATTTAAATGAAAAGCTACAGCAGGAATTAAAGCCTGATTGTCACAGCTGGTGAATTTCAAAAATACAATCTGGACATGAGGACACTTTAGAAGAACAATATGCAATAAATTATGTTTTTATTACATTTTCACCCCAAACAAGGTACAGTGCCACTTTGATGAAGGCAGCTACTATCGGGGACATAAGTTGCAGAGATACTATGTAGGAAGTTGAGCAGCAAGATGTCTGTTTACATTACACTTGAACTTTTGCATGTCAGTACAGTTGGGGAAGCAGAACCCCGGAAGGGAATTCCAAAGTCTAGCAGTTCTGGAGAAGAAACTATTAGAGTAGAAGGCTTTCTTACATCTAGGGATCTCTACTGTGTAGAGGTGGGACTTTGCTGCATCCACTATTAAAATACTTATAAAAAAAAAGGCAGAGGTCTGCAGCATTTCGTCGATGGGGTAGAGACTGAAGCTTAGATGACAGTTCAGAACCTATCAGGTTGGCGACTCCCTTTTGAACCCTGTCCGGGAAAGAGAAACTAGTAGCAAATGCACCAGCCCAGATGTGACAGCAATCCTCCATACATGAGCGAATGATGGCCTAGTAGAGGTACAGGATGCATTAATTTTTCTTGTTTCTTTAATTGCTCCGTCTAATATATTGAGCTTGTTATTATCTTGAAATGTTTAGATATTATTTATCTTTGTAATTTTTTTTAATCAAAAAAGCATAGATTCGTTCCTCCAACCTTGAAGTAGCCTTAGGTTGCAGTCTATAAAGGTTATAAAGGTATGTTAAAAAATGAATAAGGAAAAAGATATCGGAGAAAGATGACGTTTACTTATAAAAAGTAATCCGAGATCTAGGAAGAATGGACAGTGAATATATATATATATATATATATGTGTGTGTGTGGGGGGGACATGGACAGCAGATAGTTGTAGAGAAGTAGCATGCATATGTTTACCTGTATTTGATTACCCTGGGTTGTGGGAGGGTGCATATTAACTGCATTCAGAGTCGGAGAGTTTATGTGATGACTGTTCATGGTAGAATCTGGACTGTAAGGAGAGGCCTGAAATATACGAAGAAAGAAAAGATAAAATGCTTTACAAAGTAGAGTCATTCGTACCTTTTATCAATATATTATTATTATCATGTAATGCTTTGATATACAAACCATCTCATCAAATGAATGTTATTGTTATGGAGAAATTAGTACATATCCTGAGAGTATATTGAAATGTATACCCCTTTTTTTTAAGTATATATTCCTTATAAAATAGTAAAAATTGTTTCCAATAATAGTAAGCTCAATGAAGATTTATTACCTCCTCTAGAGCATATACAATGAAAAATTACCAAAGAAAATCAGTTGACACTCATGATTTTACTTTTATTTATTTTCAAATAATGGCAAATTTTTATATTTACGTTTTCATAAGCGTCTTACATGGGCTGTATTGCGCATGTAGCCGAATCACAAAAATCATTAAACACACACGCATATATATATATATATATATATATATATATATATATATATACACACACACACACACATACACACACAATGGACGTTCCAAAAGTAATGCCTCCAATTTTTTATTTCGTCCAAATGAATCAGAGGGGATTGCAAATTGACTTGTTATGGAGACAGAACTTATGCATCCATGACCTGAAAATTTCATCCCTATGTTGCAGTGCGTGACTAAGAAAACAACCTGTCATAGACATGCGCTAGAAGCAAAGATGTGTCATTGAATTCATGTCACAAGTGTACTGAGAATGATGTTGACTATGTATAAAAAATAAATTCTGCAGCACAAAAGGTCGCTCGTTTTAATGGTATCCACTCTCGTTTTCGTAGCTCTTCGACTTTTTGTGTAAAAAAAGTAGGAGGCTTTACTTTTGATACGACCCTTGTAAATATATAGATATGAATAATATAAAGTCGATATTGGAAGCAGAGTATTATTATAAGAAGGGTTGAAATAATGTAACAAAGATTCTTGATGACTGTTACCTCCTCAAAGGAGGATGTAATGCCTTGGAAAATGGTAGTTTTATCACAAAAGATATACTATATTATCCGTCTCCCCCCCCCCAAAAAAAAATAGAAGGCGATAATGCCTGGGAGAATGGTATCATGAGGGATGAGTATATACTATACTAACTCACCAGAAAAAGGCGATAATATCTTAGAGGATGATCTCATGATAAAAAAAAAACTACACTACATACTTCCTCCAAAGGAGGAGATAATGCCTGGGAAGGAGGTCTCATGACAACAGACCTGAATTCTCAATTGGACATTAAAAGATAGTACATTAGTTCAAAATAGTATAATAAAAGAATTGAGCATTAAAAAATAGTAAAATTAATAGAAGTAAATCTCCATTAGTAGCATATATATATATATATATGAAGTGAAATTGTGTGTGAGTGTGTGTGTGTGTGCATTTCCCTACCAAACTACTCTGCCAATTTGTAGTCTACAGACTTGAGAAAAGGGGTATTGAGATTCGGGAAAAAATTTTTAATCAGTTTTCAGACAGAAATTTGGCTGCCAAAGGGTCAAAGTTCAACGATTTGACCTTTGGAAACTCTACCAAACTTCTCCCCCAATTTTGGGTCTAAACACTGGAAATTTTAGATGTACGTTCCTTGGACATGGATCAAACTTTTTAATTTGATTTGAGTCTCAAAAAATAAATGTTAAGAGGTCAAAATTGGGGTCAAAGTTTTAAAAATTTTGATCTCTGCGGTCTCTACCAAATTACGCAGCCACATTTTGGTCTAAACATTTGAAATTTTACATAAAGTGTATTCAGACATAGGGCAAACTTTTTAATCGACTTGGGTTGAAAATTTGACCTGCCAAGGGGTCAAAGTTCAAAAGAATTGACCATTGCGGTCTCTGGCAAATTATTCAGCCAATTTTGAGTCTAAACATTTGAAATTTTACATACAGAATATTCAGACATGTAACAAGCTTTTTAATCAGTTTTGGGCGAAAATTTGGCTGCCAAGAGGTCAAAGTTGAAAGAGTTCACCTTTGGAAACTCTACCAAACTCTTCAAATGGTCACCCATCATGTAATTATCATGCTTAACATTGCTTAAGTTCGGTTATATGATGAGAAACTGTATGGCAACGTGATTATTTTATATATCCATTAATAATAGGCAAATAAATATTTATTACGCGCCCCATTAAGACAAAAAGAAATATTACAATGTTTTTTTTTTACCTTGTCCTATCAGTCATATCTCCTTCACTTTTCTCCATATTTAAATTTCGATATTACTCCAATATTGATCAATATTTAAGTTATAATTGCTACAGGAAAAGCACGCCCTACGGCCAGAATCATACCGCATGTTTCTCTCAGTTGAAATAATAAGTGGATTTTTGTTCCATCAGATAAGTAATTATCGCATTTAGTTTTAGTTATTTCATGTTTTTAAAAAAATGTTCATCTTCACACAGAATCATACTTATGCATGTTTATGAAAAAAACAAAAAAAAACAAAAAAAAACAAAAAAAAAAAAAACAAGAAAAGCAAAACAGCAAGAATTGCCAAGAATCCACTTTTAAAGAATTCACATTCAATGATGGTTTAAGGTTTTTTAAAATAAATAAGATTTTTAATTTAAAAATATCAGAACTAAAAATAGCTATGATTATATATATATATATATATATATATATATATATATATATATATATATATATATATATATATATATATATTTATATTAGTGTTGTGATGATTAATCGGAATCGGGAATCAAAATAATTAGAAGTTTTTGTGGTAGCGGAAAAAATTTGTGCCTATTTTCTGATGCCAAAACAATTCTTTTAATTATTTGATTTTCTATAAAGAAAAATATTCTCCCGCTGACAGCAATACTAAAATAATGAATTTTTTTTTTTTGATTCAATTTTCACCCCAAACAAGGCACAGTGCCACTTTGAAGTAGGGGGCTACTATCAGGGACATAATTTGCGGGGACATTATGAAGGGAAATGAGTAGAAAGATGTTTGTTCACATTACACTTGAACTTCTCCATATCGGTACAGTTGGGAAAGCAGAATCCCGGAAGGCAGTTCCAAAGACTTGCAGTTCTGGGAAAAAAACTATTGGAGCAAAAGGCTTTCTTGCACCTAGGGATCTCTACTGTAAAGGGGTGGGACTTAGTTGCTTGTCGGGTTTGTCGGGGAGGTACAAATGTTTGCAGTTCGTCAAAGCATTCGCCATTAAAGTACTTGTAGAACAGGCAGAGGGATGCAGCATTTCGTCGATGGGACAGAAGCTGAAGCCTGGATGACAGTTCAGTACCAATCAGATTGGCGACTCTCTTTTGAACCCTGTCCAGGAGTGAGAGACAAGCAGCAGATGCACCAGCCCAAATGTGACAACAGTACTCCATACATGGGCGAATGGTGGCCTTATAGAGGTACAGGATACTTTCAGGCGTAAGTAATTTTCTAGCACGGTAGAGAGAGCCCACCTTCTTTGCAGAAGCCTTGGCAATGCTCTCAATGTATCTGTTCCAGTTCATATTCCCTGTAAACGTTAGGCCGAGGAGTTTAAAAGAAGTACTTTCAGACAATGTGTTCTTCGCCATTGCTATTGCAATATATATTAATTTTAAATTATTAGTAAAACGAAAATCGATGGATCATCCCTCACAAATGTATCGTTACGTTTGAGAAAAGATCTGCACATTTAACATGTGTTTTTACGGTAATCATGAAAAATAACCATTTTATAGTTAAATATTTAGAGATTTAGAAAGAATCAGAATCGATAATTGTATCGGAATCGGAAAAATATTGGAATCGTCCCATCCCTAATATATATATATATATATATATATATATATATATATATATATATATATATAGTGTAATAGACAGGGTCTAAATGAGCAAAGTCTCAATAAAATATATTTAAAGGTGTTGTGCTCTGAGCATTGCGTTTATGATAAGCTCAGTAGGTGTAATTACCTAGAGCTATATAAATAGAAATTAGATTTTAAAAAATGGTTACAAATACCAACGATCTTTTTTAGATTTAAAAAATTATCCTTATCAAAGAAGGTTTGCGCACCGAGAGGCCTCCTTACGGCTTTTAAAAACAATATGGAAACACGCCCTTAAATAAGTTCACAAACTATATTCAGTTCAATAAGCTGGTTAAAATTTGGTGTCTTTCCCCCCTCCCCTTCCATTTATGCTGATCAGGAGACGATATCCAGAAATATTTTACTTTTTTCTCTATGATTTTGTTTGCAAATATCGAATGAATAAAAGGATATTGTTTCCGAAACGATCGTACATATAAATATCATTTTGTTATTTTTCCTTCAATGAAAAATTGATTGATAATTTCACACCCTTTCTATATATATATTTCATGAAATAAAATTGAGGTCTTTTGTCTATTAGTTCTATTTTTGGTCTTTTCCAACTTCTGAATAACGGTCTTCACAGTTTCCCAAAGGCATCTGAATTCATAAATAAGTTATTTCTATCCAGCAACTCAGTCGAGAGGAAGCAGTTATTAGTTATAATTGGGTTAGAGTTTTTAAATTTATTATAGTAAATGATTCATTTTATTTTTTTTGTTAGGGTCTATAGGCTGCACATTTTAACTTGTGACTACTAATTCAACTTTTTTCACCAAACATGGGTTTACAGAATAAACATTTATTAATTAAAAGTCATTTTTATCTTTTTTATAAAAATGTTTTGTCATAAAATTTTGTTTTTCTCAATTTCTCTTTTCCAAAATTTTTATGTTTTGGTTCGCACTTGCCATCTGGTGACCCTTTCTATTCTCTTAATGTTTCATTTATTCCCATTTTATTATGCACGCACATACGTATATATCGTTCATTATCTTGTGTGCACATTTCTACACACTAGCAAGAATCAGGAAAAGAAACAAATTGCTATTCACACTTTAACAAGAACAAGGTAAACCAACACATATACATACAGTGCCACGCTGCCAAATACTCACATATGTATATCAACTTGCATCTAGGGATCTCTACTGTGAAGAGGTGTGATTTAGCTGCTTGTCGGATTTGTTGGGGGTATTTACGTCGAGGGGTATGAGTGCTTGCAGTTCGTCGGAAAACGTACATCTGTTTATATCATTCATCATCTTGTGCACACATTCCTACACACTAGCAAGAATCAGGAAAACAGAAACGAATTGCTACTCACAGCTATTCACACATTAACAAGAACAAGGTAAACCAACACACATACATACACAGTACAACGCTGCAAAATACTCATATATGTATATTTCCTGTTTACACATATTAATCACACTATGAGCACTTTAATTTGTGACTACTAAGTGAATTTTCTTCACCAAACATGGGTTTACACAATGAACATGTGTTAATTAAAATAATTTTTATCTCCTGTTTTAAAATGTTTTGTTATAAAATTTCGTTATTTTAAGTTTTTCTTTTACAGAACTCAGTTGATGATTTAGGTATCACTTACTACCCGGTGTCTCTTAAGTTCTTTTAATGTTTCATTTATTCCCATTTTCATCATGCATGCCCATATATATATATATATATATATATATATATATATATATATATATATATCCCCTTCATTTTCCTCCTCCAATAAAACCTAACATTTGTGGCTCAAATACCATTACATTTTTGGTGTGGTTCTTACCAATACACTCAGATGTTATTGTCGTCCAACATGGCCTCTACTAAAGTCAGGGTCCATACCACAAATTGGTAACGCCATCGTTCAGTAGGCATATCTAAAAATAAGACTGGTACTGGATACGACTTACTATGTTCATATATTTTCACAAACATAAAAGTACACTCATTATGGAGGTGATATACAGATTTAAGTTTTAATGGTGGTTTAAAATCAATAAATATTTATCATTAGTGCAAATAATAGAAAACAAAAAAATAAAAAAAAACAAAAGAATCCTTTTGGGGGGAAAAATAAACCAATTTTTCCGATTCTGATTTGTCAGATTCTGATTGATCGTCCCAACACTAAATCATTTAGGGCATCCAAGGAGGGTGTAGTAGGTAAGTGATGGACGACATCTGCGTGTACCAAGTTCAAATCCAGTTTATTCCACAGAAATACTTTCATTAAAAGCCACACTTGACTTTGTGCCTAACCCTCTTGTGAAGGATGTAAATAGAATACATTAAGAGCACGAGTAAATATTTCAAGAAATTAAAAAATTTGAAGGATAAAAACTCTTATTAAAATAGCTACAGCAGCGTGGTGATATAATACCAGATAACAGCTTTTTGATTACATGCCATTAAAGACTCAAGTATAAGTCCTAGTACTGAAGAATAGTATGAGAAAGGAAAATAGTTTTAAGATGCTTGATTGCACCTCCTTTACACTTTGGAAGCGACCCCTTCATTTCCCCAACATCATTACAGGTCAATGATTTGGTATTAAATAACGAGAAGGGGCTCAGTATAAAACAATGGAAAAAATCTTGTACAACAACAAAAAAATAATAAAAAATAGAACAACAAAAAATAAATAAAAACTAAGACACAATAAAAAACAATAAAAAAAATAGGACAACAAAAATAGAACAATAAAAAACTAGGACAAAAAAGAAAATAGAAACTAGGACAATAAAAAGAAAATAAAAAACTAGGACAATAAAAAGAAAATAAAAAACTAGGACAACAAAAAGAAAATAAAAAAACTAGGACAACAAAAAGAAAAAAAAACTAGGACAACAAAAAGAAAATAAAAAAACTAGGACAATAAAAAGAAAATAAAAAAAACTAGGACAACAAAAAGAAAATAAAAAACTAGGACAATAAAAAGAAAATAAAAAACTAGGACAATAAAAAGAAAATAAAAAACTAGGACAATAAAAAGAAAATAAAAAACTAGGACAATAAAAAGAAAATAAAAACTAGGACAATAAAAAGAAAATAAAAAAACTAGGACAATAAAAAGAAAATAAAAAACTAGGACAACAAAAAGAAAATTAAAAAAACTAGGACAATAAAAAGAAAATAAAAAACTAGGACAATAAAAAGAAAATAAAAAAACTAGGACAATAAAAAGAAAATAAAAAACTAGGACAATAAAAAGAAAATAAAAAACTAGGACAATAAAAAGAAAATAAAAAAACTAGGACAATAAAAAGAAAATAAAAAACTAGGACAATAAAAAGAAAATAAAAAACTAGGACAATAAAAAGAAAATAAAAAACTAGGACAATAAAAAGAAAATAAAAAACTAGGACAACAAAAAGAAAATAAAAAAACTAGGACAATAAAAAGAAAATAAAAAACTAGGACAATAAAAAGAAAATAAAAAACTAGGACAATAAAAAGAAAATAAAAAACTAGGACAATAAAAAGAAAATAAAAAACTAGGACAACAAAAAGAAAATAAAAAAACTAGGACAATAAAAAGAAAATAAAAAAACTAGGACAACAAAAAGAAAATAAAAAAACTAGGACAATAAAAAGAAAATAAAAAACTAGGGCAACAAAAAGAAAATAAAAAACTAGGACAACAAAAAGAAAATAAAAAAACTAGGACAACAAAAAGAAAATAAAAAACTAGGACAATAAAAAGAAAATAAAAAACTAGGGCAACAAAAAGAAAATAAAAAACTAGGACAACAAAAAGAAAATAAAAAACTAGGACAACAAAAAGAAAATAAAAAACTAGGACAATAAAAAGAAAATAAAAAAACTAGGACAACAAAAATACCTGTAAAAATAAATCAGTAAATATTTAGATTGGCTTCAAGTAAATAAATAAAAATGAACAATGAAAAACAAAAAATAATGAACCATAAAAAGAGGACATGAACTCAATTTCACTTGCTTTATCCTACATCAAATTCTTCTAGACCAAAAGAAAAACAATAAAAGTTATAAAACTAAAAAAAGTTTCAATAAAAGGGAAGTAATCCCATTTAAACTCTCCAGTTAAGCTGATGGATTTTAATATATTAAACTTCAAACACAGGCAATAAAAGATGTCTATCGCATGTCTGAGATCAAACTAATTTAACAACTCAGCAGTAAATTGGATGGACAAACATCCTTTTTTTCTCTCTCTTTCCAAATTTACTCGATTATATTTTTATTAGATTTTTTTCACACATGAAAGTTTAAAGCGTAGATTGAGGATAAAAAATGTTAGAAACTTAGAAAAGAAAAACAGAGAAGCGTGCGAATAAACAGAATAGAGCAGAAAGAGACTGATGTAGCGTGTGATTAGATAAATTACTTTAGTCTTGATTTTTCTTTCATGAGCTCACTGCAATCGCTTTAGATTCATTTGAGCCTGAAAATTCAATGTTCTATTGAGCAGCCATCATTTAACAAAGCCCAGACTTTAACAAATACTAAGTGACTAGATGAGACGTCAGGTCAACCTTGCACATTAGTGTATACATTTAGTGCTCATAATTATTTTAATAGCAGAAAGAGGTTTGGAGTGACGCTTGATAACACCTCTAATTCCAGGTTATTTACGGGCGCCATTCCCATGGGTTCTAGGTTTAATCCCCTTGGGCGAGGTGCTAGTCTAGCCGCACTGATGAGTTGTGATACAACGAAACAGTACTGTATGTGGATGACTATATATATATATATATATATATATATATATATATATATATATATATATATATATTCTAGGTTGAAAAATATTCAAAAGATTAGAATCATTGAATTCCAACAAGGGTTGATAGTGCTCAATCAAAGAGAGCACATTATAATTTTTTTAATTTTTTTATGTAAATATAGTTATATCTTGCTACGATGTGCAGACCGTTTCGATCATTATTGATCTCACCAGGCAAGAAAATCAAAAAATCAAAAAGGTTTAAGAGCATTTTTTAATTTAAGGGGATATATATATATATATATATATATATATATATATATATATATATATATGCCTTGTCTGATCTGAGGTATGGTTAACCATGCCTCAGGTCAGACATGGCATATAAGACCTGAATTTTTGGTGAATTTGTAGGAGTCTGTTCCGGCATCCAAAAATCTAAATATACGTCAAAGGCGATAACGTACGCACGAACATGATGTAATGGAATAACCTAACATCCCTTCATAGATGAAATGAACTATGGATATATTGACCCTCTCACGTGACTGAGGCAGAAGGAAAAAAGACAGAAAGAGAATAAGAAAATATGTCGAATAACTCTCATGTCACATGTATTCCCTTGTAAATAAACCCCTTTGTCTTTCGCCCATAAATCCCGTGTTTCTTGCTGTATTCTTACTTAAAGTAAAAATATAACAAATGGCGACGAGGATTCGAATTCACAAAAAGGAAACTTTAAGCGAAAAAGATTTGGATACGAATGGGGGTGGGGACTGCACGGAAAAATTCAACTACTGAAAAAAAAAAAAGCTAAGACACATGCAAAAAGTAAGTTAGTTTTTTAATTTAGTCTGTTACTGTCCTACTGAAAAAAAAGAGAAAAAAATGACTTATCAGAAGCATATTTGCAGGTCAAAGTCCACGAAGATTGTTCTAAATACCTGACAATGAATACTCAAAGGATTATTTTCCCTAAAACGATTGCTGTTTGGATTGAAAGTAACACCAAATTTATTCCAACAAATTATGGATGCCATGCGAGCAGGCTTGGATTTTGCAATAGCTTATTTAGACGACATTTTGATAAGAAGCAAAAATGTTGAAGAACATAAAAACCATATTTGTAAGGTATTCGAGAAAATAGAAGACTACAGATTAAAATGGCTCTCAAAAAATGTAATTTTGGTATGGACAAGATTGAATATTTGGGACAAATAATTGAGTGGAAAGGTAGAAGACCTAACCCAAATAGGACAGAAACAATTAAAGACATACCTAGACCAGAGAAAGTTACAGGGATTCTTGGGTCTAGCAAATTACTATAATTCTTATATCCCAAATATCCATGAACTAAGAGCACCATTAAATGAATTATTGAAGAAGAATAAAAAAAATTAAAAGATGTTTGTTATCGGATCCAGTGTTAGCACATTACGATCCGAAAAAGGATTTAATTGTAGTGGCAGATGCGAGCGAATACGGTTGAGGAGTGGTGCTTCTACACAGAATGTAAGATGGATCTACTAAACCAATTTTTCACGCCTCGAGGGTTTTATTATCTGCTGAAAGAAAGTACAGTCAGATCGAAAAAGAGGGTTTGGCAGTTGTGTATGCTGTGAGAAAGTTTCATAGATTCATTCATAAAAGATCTTTCGTCTTGGAAACGGACCATAAACCATTACTATCGATTTTTGGTTCGAAAAAAGGAATTCCTACTCATACGGCAAATAGATTACAGAGATGGAGTATTATTTTGCTCAGTTACGATTTCAAAATGAAACACCTAGCATCTAGTAAAATTGTATATGCAGATGATTTATCGAGATTGATCACCAGTAAAACTGAATTTGAAGAAATAGCAGCACTAAAAGAAGTAAATGAACTAACAGATATATTAATAAATACTGTTAGGGAAGTTCCTGTTACACTTGAGGAAATAAAGAAAGCAGCGAAAACAGATAAATATGTTAACAAGATAAAAAAACAAGTGGGACTAGACGAAAAGAAGAGACAAAGATTAAAAATGTTTCCATTTTCTGTGTGTGATGAAACTCTGATGTATGCAGACAGAGTGGTAATACCGCAAGTATTACAAAAGAAAATCCTAAAAGAATTCTACATGAGACATCCTGGAATCTCCAGAATGAAGTCCCTAATGAGAGGATTCACATACTGGCCTGGAAAATCGAGAAAATGGTGAAATTATGTAAGGCTGTTTATGTTTTATGGCATATCAACCCTTTTCAGGTTATTTAATGCCGAATCCAAAGATTTTGAAGAAAATTTTTTTTAATAGAATATATTTGTCGTTTACAAGTCGGTTTCTATTTAACCCATAGTTGGGACTCTAACAGGTACTACCACTCCAGGTCAGAGTGGGCCTCGGAGCAATGGCAATTAAAGGGTTGCTCCACACTCCCCAAAGCCCGCAAGCAGGAAGCTCACCACTGGATATAGTTTAAGGTCATATCCAGGACCAAAATTATGTAAAGGTTGCCAAGTAGCCGCGAGATCTCCCCCCCCCTTACGGACGCAACCTTGGCCTAAAACAGATTTACCCTGGACATGCATCCATATCGATTATGCAGGACCTCTGAAGGGATATTATTACCTAGTAATCATAGTATATCAAAATGGCCAGAAATTTTTAAATACAAACACTCTACAGCGGCAAACACAATAAAAGCGCGTGACAAGGTATTTAGTAAGTTCGGAGTTCCGAAAACAATTGTTAGTGATAATGGCACTATGTTCACAGCTCAAGAATTCAAGCACTACTGTGAGGCACTGATCATTGAACACATTACAACACCAACTTTTAACCCTCGATAAAACGGACAAGCAGAAAGATTTGTCGATACTTTTAAACGAGCTTTAAAAAAGAATAATAACATCGACACGGAAGAAAAAAGCATTAAAAAATTCTTAGCAATATATAGGATAACACCAAATCCAAATGCTAAATTATCCCAAGCTGAAATTATATTTGCCAGGAAGGTACGTTCGGTGTTCGACCAGTTAATCTCAAGAGAAAAAGTAAAAAAAAAAAAGTATCAAGGTACAAGACTTACAATGACGGGGATAAAGTTTTCTTCAAAAATTATCAGTCAGGGAATATTTTTGGGGAAGAAGGCATAATCTCAAGAAGAATTGGGAGAATGGTCTACATTATAAAAGGACAGATTTTTTCCACAAAAAACATTAACCAACTGAAACCCCGAAACATAGAAACAGTCAAAAACCAAGAGTTACCAATGGAAGTGCTATATGACACTTTCCATATACAACCTCCAAACAAGGAAGTACTAGTAACTCAGAAATCCAGTCACTCTCCAAAAGTAAAAAAATCGGCAAACACAAATGGTGAGGAGAAGTGAAAGGAAAAGGACCGAACTTTTTGGACAAAGTCTAAAAAGGAAAAAATGGTAGAAGCAAAATTCTCTGGAAGATTTTAGCTTGGGAAGAAGGTGATGTAATGGAATGACCTAACATCCTTCATAGATGAAATGGACTATGGATATATTGACCCTCTCACGTGACTGAAACAGAAGGAAAAAAGACAGGAAGAGAATAAGAAAAGATGTCAAGTAACTCTCATGTCACATGTATTCCCTTGTAAATAAACCCCTTTGTCTTTCACCCATAACCCTGTGTTTCTTGCTTTATTCTTATTTAAAGTAAGGATATAACAGAACATAAAATACCTTAATCTATTATGTTATAAGTTCATCACAACATACCATAAAACAGCAACAGAACGTGTATCATCGTGAGCTTTCATGTGATTAACAGAGCCAGATCCAACAGCTCACAGATCCAAAGATCTCCATGATTTGGCGGCAAAGTTTGATGGCTTGACTAATTAACGGAAGATGAATTAAATTTTCGCTTTTATACATGCCTAACGATCGCTGAGTGGATCCTAAATAATTACTTCATAATTTCACACATATATATATATATTATATATGCATTTATTAATTTAACCGGAATTCTCGAGTTGTATGCGTACAAACGACTTAAGGTAATTTTATTTTTTGACCTCAAACGTTAAACTTCCACGGTTTTTGTTTTTTAATCGATCTCAGCTTAATGTGAATGCAAGTTTATGCTAAATCTCTATACACGTCATAAACAAATCGAATTTCCTACAAACATTTCAATAAAAGCGTTAATCTCTGGAGGAAGAATTGAAATGAGAGTGGGCATTTTTTACGTTTGATATAGAAAATATATAAACATTAAACGATAATTATGAAGTTGATATACTATGATTTAATTTATATTTTTGAACTTACAATTGAAGCTGTAAATAATGTATAAAATGTAATTTAATACTGAATTTATTCCAAATAAAACTGCTGTGTGTGTATACATTAGTGGCCTGGCAAGGCCACAGGGGAGACAACTGAAGCAGCAAAACTGAAGCTGGCCTGCAGGACACTATATATACAAATGTAGGCAAATTTGGGCATATTTTATTGGTTTGAAAATATAGCTTCTTTTTTACCAATTGTCATAAAATTTTAACCATAGAATAGTATTATAATCTTCAAAGAGCTGCAAATTTTCATGTAGTTTCGTCCCATAGAACTAAAGATATGAGAATTTCAATATTCAATTTGGATACCAATATAGATATATATGTATATACAGAAAGAGATGCCACCTTTTTTTGCAATTTTATAAGTTCTAAATCTCAGCGGTTATTGATCAGAATTTTACAAATGAAGGCTCGTTGGAAATCTAATGACATAACATGTGTAGTGTGCTACGTGACATTTGCCCTTAAAATCATCCATGGCCTATTCTTGGTACTTTTTTACAGCCATAAAATGTTTCAAACATAGTCATTTGTTTTCCTAGTTTTGCATATGAATTACAAAATATCTGATATTTCCCCCAAACCTCTGGCCTTGATGGAGGAGAGACTAAAACTTGCTATGGTTTCAAATGACCTGAAATAACAGCAAGGGGAGACTTGATTCCAAATATTTCTCATATGTTATATCTCCCCTCTTTGGTTTTCATAGATAAAGTAAATTTCACAGTCTATAAGGATTATTTGATACTGGAGATATTCATAATCGTACCCTGTTTCCAAAAGAGGTGAGCTATAACATATGAGAAATATTTGGAATCAAGGAACCTTTGCTGTTATTTCAGATCATTTGAAACCATAGCAACAAGTTTTAGCAAGTTTTAGTCTCCCCTCCATCAAGGCCAGAGATTTTGAGTAAATACATATAGGCATAAATGTAATAATACATAGTGATGCGTAGTGGTGACTTAATTAAGGCACCTCTAATATCGGAGACCAGTAGAAAGTGGACCTTGTGTTACGTTCGACAGCCTTGTAATTTTCGCTTCCCTTATTTTATCCTTTAGTCCTCATATTCCATCAGCGATGTTTCTGATAAATGGGACGGAATTGCCGTTTTCGAGATCAGAATCTAAAACTTATTGTTCATTAGTTTTTGACCTAGAAGTGTTTTTTTTAGCTTCTTACATTAAGTGGCTTCATACCTTGTTCCATAAAATAAATATATTCATTTTAGTGTTACTATCTAATCTGATGTACTGTGTACTTTGCCTGCCAATTTACCACACGATTGATAATAAGAGAAGTGTGTACGTGTTCAGTTTGTTTTGGGTGTTGTTTTACGGTATATCAATCCTTTTCAAGTTATAATTTTGGAAACGGGATTCATGTTTCAAATTCTTTATATCTTCAAATATTTATTCATGAAGTTTGGTTTGGTTGTTTTGTTTTACGGCATATCAACCCTTTTCGTTTTATTTAATGTCGAATCTAGTAATTTTGGAAACAGGTTGTATTTTACAAATTCTTTATATCTTCACGGTGTTTAGTTTGATTGTCTGGCAGAAGAAAATTGTTGTTTTTTGGTTTTGACTTTGGAGAACATGACTACGTTTTGCAAAGGAAATGGAAAAAAATAATGACATCATTGGGGGGTTCATTTTTGGACAAGAATCAGTATCTGCAGACAGTATGGTAGCACAATTACCCTAACAGGTATTACCACTCCGGGTTAAAGTAAACCTGGGAACAATTGTAACTAAGAAACAGCTTCATATTCCCCACGACCCCTCAATAGGCCCTCACTACTGAAGGTCTTTTAAGGTGGTAGGACTTCCGGTCTTGTGTAAGCTGTGACTATGTTTGATTGCGGAAATAATTATATATCATTACACACACACACACACACACACACACACACACACACACACACACACACACACACACACACACACACACATGTGCGTGTGTGTATATATATATATATATATATATATATATATGTATATATATGTATGTATATATATATGTATATATATATATATATATATATACAGTGTGTAAGTATGCTTATTATGTAGAAGTACACATCTACAGATGCATATATACTCATATTTGTATACGGATCTGCTTATATATTTATGTATAGGATACATGTGGTTGTATTATAAAGCACGAAGATCATTGGAATCCTGGCCAAAATAAATAAATAAATAAATAAATACAAGCATAAAAAATGAAGTTGTTCCCAAAGGATCTTAAACCAATATCACGTATGAATAGATATACATATACAAACTGTTTGAATCCGCTTAAAAAAAGAAGAGGAGGAGCATGGGAGATACATAAGTAAATCCTCAGCAAAAAGATGTCCAGAAAGATAAGATATGCAAGCGGTAAGTTAATCTGCTCCCGCCATTTCGTTTACACTTTCCTTTTTTTTTTTTTTTTTTTAGATGTGCAGATGAATGAAAATATGATAAGTGAAACAACGAGAAGATGAATGAAAAAACAAATGAATGAAAAAATATGCAAATGAATGAAAAAGAAATGAATGAAAAAGCAAACAATTCAACATTTGAATGAAAAACGAATGAATAAAAAAACGAATGAATAAAGGAATAAACAAATTAATGAAAACGAATAAATAAAAAACGAATATATGATACATATAATGAAAAACTGAATGAAAAACAATGAAAAAAAAACCGAATAAATGAATGAATAAACAAATAAATGAATAAACTAATGAATCAAAAAATGAATGAACAAAAAAACGAATAAATTAAAAAACGAATGAAAAAAAAACCCCGAAAAAATGAAAAACAACGAATAAACGAAAAACAACGAATAAATGAAGAACAACGAATAAATGAAAAACAGATGAATGAAAAAAACGAATAAATGAAAACAAATGAATGAAAAAACAAATAAATGAAAAAACAAATGAATAAAAGAACAAATGAAAAACAAATGAATGAAAAAACGAATAAACGAAAAAAAAAAACGAAGGAATAAAAAACAACAATGAAAAAAGTAATGAATGAAAAAGAAAAAATAAATGAACCAAAAACTGAATGTAGAAAACGAATAAATAAAAAACAAATGAACAAATAACTGAATAAATGAATAGAAGATGAAAATAACAGAAAGAATAAGAAAAATAAAAATACGAATGAAAATAACAAAAAAATAGAGATGAACAAATATATGGTAAGAAAAAGAATGATAATAAGAAAAAGAAAAGAATATGAATTAAAAATTAGAAGATAAAAAGGGAAGAAGAGAAGGAAAAGATGCACGTCTATATTTAGAGAATCACCTAAGGGGAAAACTTGACTTAAAAACCAGGTGCGTCTAAACTCTTGAGTAAAATCAGAAACAGTTGATTGGCTGATAGAAATGATTAGAAATTGAAGGGTGCAAGTCTATATACAAGCAATAAAACTAAAAGTTTTTATTTATAGAGACAATAGTTAATGTTAGCATCAGTTGTGTAATTTAAACATAAGGTGAATCTATTCTTAGTGAAAATCAGAAAGAGTAGTTTACGTTTTCTGGTAGAAGAAATAATGGTTTTCACTTAAAACAATGCTTTTCTGCATATAATATATTTCTCTCATAATCAATATTAACAAAAAAGTGTATATATATATAATGGACTCTCCATTATATATATATATATATATATATATATATATTATGGACGTATGAGGTTCTTACAACTTCGTCTATTTAACCTTGTGTGCGAGTCACAGATGACAGCCAATGATCTACAAAGACGTCCACGAATTGTGCAAGAGTGTGGATTATTGAAGTATATGGCTTGGGCGGTAGACGATACTTTAGTTCTTTCTTTAGTTTGACGCAGTTTGATAACGTTTAATGCTGCATTTTCCATCATGCCATTGAAGCCTGTCAGACCTCCATTCATTACGATCAATCACAGAGACTTCAAGGACAGTAGGGTTTATTTCAGCAGCTAAGAGATTGCTTTTTAATTTGTCCTTGTGCATAAGTAATGGTCAGTTGACTATCCGATGACCACTGTCAAGTAGACAGCACATGAACATTTTTGGAATTCTTTTTTTTTTTGCATATGCAATACATAGCCAGTCCAGCGCAGCTGTAATACTCAATGCCATCAATGTCACACATGGTGAAAAGGTCAACACTTGCAATCCTGTCGCTTAAATTAATTCCACAAATTTCTCGAAGACACCCTTGGTGAGAAAACATCCAACGGTTGAATCAATCTTCTGTACAGTGTCCAAGAATTTGAGCAATACAGGGTGACCCCAAAAAACGGACCCCAACTCTAATTAGGCCCCGTTTCTTAGTGTTTTGTCCGAATGAAATGAAACTTTGGTCATAACTAGTTTATTATATTCAAAACATCACATCAAAACACTAAGGTCTTTGGCCTGTTTTCTCCGTTCTACAGCATATGTTCTAGATTGCCTCCATTTAGCTTTTGTTTTTTTTTGGGTCACCCTGTACAAGATTGTTGTGAGAACTACAGCCTTATAGACGTTTATCTTTGTAGTCCAATATCCCGACCTTTCCAAAGTTGATGGCCAAGTTTCCCGAAGGCACTGGAGGCTTTTGCAATTATTGACTATCTCATCATCTCATCATCAAACGTTCCACTAGAATTCTTTCCCCTCCATATACAACACATGGCCAATCCAGTGTAGCTGGGATTTCATGAGAAAGCACCCAAAACCATCAATGCAGCACATGGTGAAAAGGTCACCATTTGCAATCATGTCACTTTAACTAACTCGACAAATTTCTTTAAGATAACCTTTCTGAATAAACATCCAACTGTTGAATTTGTCTTCTGTACCATGTCAAAGACTTTGAGTCGTACAAGAGTGTCATGAGAACTTCATTTGAAATCTAGTACTCCAAAATTTCCGAGGTCGATGGTGAAGTTTACTTCCGAGGTAGTTGAAGTGTTTGACATATTTCAAACTATGACCATCAACTTAAATGGATACTTCGGGGGAACGCATGTACAGGTAGGTTATGCTTGACACCCCTAATTTGTTTTGATGCAGAGGCTGGCTGATAAATTACAGTTTTTGTTATGCTTGTGGTTAATCTGAATCTTTGCAAGCAGTAACAAATTTGTTTATAAGACGTTAAGCTTCTTTGAACAAAGTAGCAACAAGTGCAGCATCATCTGTGAACATTAAGTTATGGATTATACTGGTTCGAGTAAGAGTTTGGGTTTTAAACCTCTGATGTTATAAACCACTTGTGTTATATAGAATTTTCACGTCATCTTCATTTTCAGCAAATGCATGTTTCAGAATTATCGAAAAGTAAATGGTAAATAGAACAGGGGCCATGACACATCCTTATTTAGTGCCGTTAGTGACGCCGAATGAATCAGATATCTCACCATTTGAAACAACATTTGCCTTCATTCGTTCGTGGAATGACACTATCACTTGCAACATATTTTCAAGTATACCAAGCTTTCGCAACACTTTTCACAGGGAAGCCCGATTTACAGTGTCGAATGCCTTAGTGAAGTTCACAAACATCATATACATCTAATTCTGTTCACAAACTTTCTGTGCAAAGAGAAAATCATGTCTATGATGCCACGACCTGCATGCAAGCCACACTGTGACTCAAGATATATATCATCACTTACATGCTTTTTGGTCCGGTTCAAAATCAACCTTGCTAAGATTTTACCAACTATCAAAGAAGAGAAATACACATTGTACGCAGCATTCTTTGAACATGGCCTTTATATGATGTGTATACTTTCTTTTTCCCGGGTTAGTTTTTATTCTCAATCCAAGCTTTGTGGGAACTATGCATTTCAGCGATAAGAGCTTGTATTTCTTCATTGTTCAAACCAATCTTGGTGCTTGTGATTAGGCAACCCAAGCAACTCAAGAGATGTTGAGTGAGTAGCTTCACGTAAAGATTTCCAAGATGATTCAATGTCATTGTTTATTTCCAGATTCCAGCACTTCATCATTTGGGAAGTATATATATATCGTCAAAGAATGAAAGTTCATATAGAAACGTTGTGATAATTTGAATAAAATTAAATACGCATCAAGTGCGCTTGAAAGCCAATTTTATTTGTTAAAAATTTCCAGCAAGTAAAATATTTGTTTATTTTCCTAATATTACGTTAATATGTTGTATTTGGCTTTCAGTGTGGGGGTGGGATTTTGCAGCTTGTCGGGTCTGTTGAGGGTGTTCACGTCGTGGGGGCACAAGTGCTTGCAGTTCATCAGAGCATTCACCATTAAAATACTTGTAGAACAGGCAGAGAGATGCAACATTTCGTCGATGGGACAGAGGCTGAAGCTTAGATGCCAGTTTAGGGCCTATCAGATTTGCAACTCTCTTTTGAACCCTGTCAAGGAGCGAGAGACTAGAAGCCGATGCACCAGCCCAAATATGACAGCAATACTCCATACATGGGCGAATGGTGGCCTTATAGAGGTACAGGATACTTTCGGGTGTTAGTAGTTTTCTAGTACGGTAGAGAGAGCCCACCTTCCTTGCAGCGGCCCTGGCAATGCCCTCGATGTAATTGTTCCAACTCATGTTTCCTGTGATGTTAGGCCAAGGAGCTTGAAAGATGTACTCTCAGATAAAGAGTCGTTGGCCATTGCTATAGGTGGTAGAGAGGGTTTCTTGAAATTATTGAATGAAACCAGTTTAGTCTTGGCGGCATTGAACGTGATCATCCATTTTTGTCCCCATTCCACTACTGATCGGAGGTCATCCTCTAGTGTTTCTGCCATTACTTTAGATATATGTTCATTTGTTTTCCTGTCACGCCTGCTATAGAGTGAGGTGTCATCAGCATATATACCCATCTCAGAGGCAATTTTGTCGGGGAGGTCATTTATGAATATCAGGAACAGTAGAGGTCCAAGGATAGATCCCTGGGGCACTCCCGCATTTATATCATATTGTTTAGATGTACGACCGTCGAGGACGACCTGGATTTTTCTCTTATCTAAGAGGGATTTAATTATGTTAAGTATTCTACCAGTAATACCGTATGATCTAATCTTCATGAGGAGACCCTCATGCCATACCCTGTCAAAAGCCTTAGATATATCTAGAGCTACCGCTCTGCCCTCTCCCACTTTGTCCAGTGAATGGTATATGCATTCAGAGATTACAGTGAGGATGTCTGCTGTGGAACGGGCTTGTCTAAATCCGTATTGTTGGTCGGTCAGAAGTTTAGCATCTGTAAGGTGCTGGACTAGAGCATAGTTAATTAAGGTCTCAAATATTTTGGCAAAAAGTGGGAGGAGGCTAATAGGGCGATAATTTAATGGGTCAGTTCTTTTGCCAGAATTCTTGAATACTGGTACCACAGAAGCAGTTTTCCAACAGCCCGGAAAGCAAGATTCATTAAGGCATTTGTTGTAAAGTTTGGAGAGAACTGAAGCTATTTCGGCTGAGCACTTTTTTAATAGCACAGCTGGGATGAGATCGGGTCCACATGCTTTTGAAGTGTTAAGGTTTTTTATGATAGCATGCACCTGAGCAGGGGTGATTTTCAGATCATGTTGGACAGCTTTAAAAATGACTTCCAAACCAACCTATCTCTGGTCAGGTCTTTAATTCTCCCTCCTCCTCTCAAGTCCATTTTTATCATCACTTCATCTTATTTTTTTTCTTTACTCTTCTGTGAATGGGACCTGCTACTTTAACTGGTCTACATCTATTGTAACCCAAGAACTCTCATTCTTTCTTTCAACGTTCCCATACCACTAAAATGATGTATTCTGCACACATTTCACTACGCAGTCCAGATTTGAGGTAATCAGAACTAACTCTGTCTTTAAGACTCACATCGTATCATTTCTATATCATTTATCTTCATGCAACGCATATCTTCAACCCTCACTGTCTAGCTGTTATTTCCATACATCAGCACACTGCATACACATGCCTTATAGACTCTTTACTTGGTCGATAAATGTAATGATCTGTCGATTAATAATAGCAAAAGATTCTGGAACTTTTTTTAAAAGTCAATTTTCACCCCAATAAGGCACAGTACCACTTTGAAGTAGGAGACTACTATCAGGGAAGGGTATTATGAAGGGAGATGAGTAGCAAGATGTCTGTTCACTTCTGCATGTCAGTACAGTACAGTTGGGAAAGCAGAATACCGGAAGGGAGTTCCACAGTCTAGTAGTTCTGGGGAATAAACTATTGGAGTAGAAGGCCTTCTTACACCTAGAGATCTCTACTGCGAAGGGGTGAGATTTAGTTGCTTGTCGGGTTTGTCGGGGGTATTCACGTTGAGGGGATACAAGTACTTGTAGTTCGTCAGAGCATTTACTATTAAAGTACTTATAGAATAGGCAGAGGGATGCAAACATTTCACCAATGGGATAGAGGCTGAAGCTTAGATGTCAGTTCAGGACCTATCAGGTTGGCGACCCTCTTTTAAACCCTGTTCAGGAGTAAAAGACAAGCAGTAGATGCAGCAACCCAAATATGACAACAGTACTCCATACATGGGCGAATGGTTGCCTTATAGAGGTACTGGATACTTTCAGGCGTAAGTAGTTTTCTAGCACGGAAGAGAAAGCCCACCTTCTTCACAGCAGCCTTGGTAATGCTCTCAATCTATCTATTCCAGTTCATGTTCCCTGTAAACGTTAGACCGAGAAGTTTAAAGGAAATACTTTCGGGTAATGTGTTCTTGGCCATTGCTATTGGTGGTAGAGAGGGTTTCTTGTAATTATTGAAGGAAACAAGCTTAGTCTTGGCAGCATAGAATGTGACCATCCATTTTTGTCTCCATTCCACTACAGATTTGAGATCATCATCTAGTCTTTCTGCCATTTCCTTAGATATGTGTTCATTTGTTTTCCCCTCATGCCTGTTATAGAGCGTGGTGTCATCAGCATATATGCCCATCTCACAGACAATTTTATCAGGGAGGTCATTTATGAATATCAGGAATAATAAAGGTCTAAGGATCAACCACTGAGGTACTCCCATATTTATATCATATTGTTTAGATGTATGAAGATCGAGGACAACCTGGATTTTTCTCTTACTTTAGAAAGATCTCATCCACAACTAACTCTTTCTGTCATCATCATCTTTCAGGATGCTTCAGTGAAGTTTCGGCTACGTATCATTAAAAAGCACAAGATGCTCCACTTCATGTAGTCTATGCACTCCGTTAATTGAAGCTTGTATGCCTACTTAATATTAATAAATATCAAGTATATCTGATCATTTGTGAAGCCATGTCGTTCTTAAATCCATAACATGAATTTGTCGGTGCATACAACTTTAACTAATCTTACTAATGTAATAAAAGGATTTATGATCGAGGTTTACTCCTCTAGATCCGCCGTGTTCTATCTATGCCCAAGCATATTCATGGTAGATTAGAAATTGATGTGCGCAACGAACGAGCATAATAAGCAATTTTTTTTTTTTTTTTTTTTTACACAGTGATCACCACTTATCAAGGCTCGGAAGCCACTCTTTGTTCGTTTGACTTATTCTTTTTTCTCCTTTCATTTTCACTTCTTTCTTGGCTGGAAACGTCGAGATGCGATTCAGATGAATACCAAAAAGCAGATGCCTTTAATTACTACCTTTTTTCTTTCTCGGATTCATTGGATTCACTTTTTTCATCACTCACAAAACAAGAAATTTTCACAGAAATATGTGAACTGAAAATATCACCCACCTCAAATCGTTTCAAGCTCCAAAACTAGCAATCCTGTGTTAATTACTGTAATATAGTTGTGGAACATTATCTGTTATTGATCTGTCTGTCTATCTATCTATATATATATATATCTATGTGTATCTAGCGATTTAGCTATCTATCTATCTATCTATCTATCTAACTGGCGAGGTAAACAAGAGATGAGCTGTAAAGTTATGTTTTGATAAAAAGTTGTCAAAACATATTGAGGTATAAAATAGACAAGTTGCACCAGAAGCTCTAAAAATAGCTGAGCGGAAGGACGTGGTTGTTACCACGTGATCAGGTTGGCTGGACGTAGAGAAGTTGGAATTTGGACGTTGAGAAGAGCAGATAGGTTGGCGCCCCCCCCCACCCGCCTTGGGAGAGAACTGATGAGTATCAAACTGGGGACTAGAATTAATCACCCAAACAAAGATATTCACTTCCCATTTTTCTGCGATCGACACCTGGGAAATGATAAAAAAAAACTATATAAAACCAACCATTTTCTTGGAGCTGAAATGCATTCGTCCACAGGTTCCAGCTGAAATTTCCAGGTGGATCAAAAGACCAACAAAGTAGTTGAAAAGTTGATGAAGTATGTTGGAATACATGTTATGTGTTTATGTTATGTTTGACGCACACGCATGCAACACACTTAAACGATCACGGAACGTAAATAGACTGCAACAAGATAACCTACGGTTCAGATAGTGAAGAACCCCACTATATAGACATTTAGTAACACGACACACGCACACACGCTCAAACCCGACTATACAATAATTCTATAAACTTATAAAACAGAGGATTAACGAATAGAAATTCAAAGTTCTGATGACACCCTCGAGTCGTCAAACCCATTTCAAACGAATGGAAGGCGACATGACACTCTCGAGTCTTCAAGCACATTTCAAACGACTGGAAGGCGACACACTGAAATCCCTTAAGCCTGCATTTCTATTACCAGTGTACACATGCCACCCAGAAGGTAAACTCACGCACGCACGCACGCATATACCCACAGCAGAACTTTGAACTTTTGTCTACTTCTTAAGATATTTTACTTTCAAAACTGCAACGAATTTTTCTCTTTCAAAGTATTTTTCATTTCTGTTAAATTTTTTATATAAACATATTTCGTTCGTTAATTTATGTATTCTCATCTTATTACTAAAATCTTGTTGTTGAGTAAACAAATACCAACTGGTTACTTATTTATGTTTTTTTTTAAATTCATCTTTTCATTCGCCGATTTAACTACATATTTATTAAGTGTTAGCGATGTTGTTGGCATTTTCCAATAACATAATATCACGAAAATACCCTAATTTCGTAATATCACGAAAATACCCTACATGTAGGCAGAAACGACACTGCATATTAACAATCAAACTAGCTCACACAAAAAAGTTTGGGCAAATTTCAGGTCGATCCATAACCAATTTATTCGACTAAGAAGGTTTTTTTTGGGGTTTTTTTACAAAGGAGTCACCACTTATCAAGGTCCAGAGGCAACTTGAGGATAAGGATTAATAAGTGTATAGTGGTCAATGGGACAGTGACGTAGTAATTGTTAGTAGTAGAAATTTGGTAAATTGGATTACTTAAAGGGAACGGCTCATCAAGAACTTGTTTACATTGGACTTGAAGACGACCATATTGTAGTCAGCTGGAAAGCAGGCAAATGGAAGAGAGTTCCACAGGTGTGCAGTTCTAAAAAAAAAGCTTTGTTCATGGAATCTACGTTTAGGTTTAGGCATGGATAAAGAGTGGGGGAAATTATTGATAGTGTTTTCAGCCAAACGAGTGCTTCTTGTGAATATTTGGCGAGGGGGAATCATAGATTGGAGCTAAGACGAGCACTTACCATGAAAATAACGATAAAGCAGAGACAGGCTCGCAACGTGTCTTCTGTGAGAAAGAGGTTGCAGGGAAAAGAAAAGGGCATCCCCCACTACGCTACGAAGTCTATTTTGAACTCTGTCAAAGCAGAATAAGTCTTTCTAGCAGCTTCTTCCCAGATGTGGCAACAGTACTCCATCCTTGGACGTACCTGGCTCTTATATAGGTAAAGAATTGCATCAGCAGTGAGATATCTACTGGATCGATAAAATTTCTAAAAATTAAGTGATGCACTAAATACTCTATTGAATTAATTTAATTTCTACAGAAAAAGTAGTTATCCATATACACGTGTTTTGCTTTGTTTACTGCCCATCAGTGTGGATGACTATACCCAGGCTTGATCCTGCAACCACAGAATCTGTGGTTCGGGTACGTTACTATTATGCTATGAAGCCATGGCTAAAAGTATGCGCTAGTTTATCCATTTAAAGTTATGTCAAACTTTATCATTTTTCTAGCGATAATTATATTCAGTATGAGTTATTCCCCTCTGGGAATTTAGGCAGAATTGTCTCCCTTACAACTAAATAGTCTTCCCACAAATGAATTTATTATATTTTCGAATTTTAACCATCATAAAACATTGTTAAATTATTGAATTTTTCAAACATCAATAACATAACACAGGCAAGAGACGAGTATTTAATAGTAATATTAATTGCTTTTGCTGTAAAAATATTATACAGAGTTTTCTCTATGAAACCCAATTGGAATCAAATAGATAATGATAAGCTCCAAATTACCTACTTTGTGGGCAACAGAGTACAGTCATTTCCTGTTCGATTTGGTGACCTAACCTAAATAATTTTTGTAAATCTCCCCTCACTTCTTGCAACGTCTATTACTTTTTTCTCATTTTTTTATTCATTTATTCATTGGTTGATAAGATATTCATGATTTCTCTTCTTAATTTGTATTTTGGCCAGCCGTGCCTGTTGGCGTCCTCATCGGCTAATGGAAACACCAGAACTTTGTCAGATTATGAATATTTTTCACGACTGGCACAAAACGTCAAGTTAGTCATCAACAATTTCAAAGAAAGACTTCTTTTTCTTTTTCTTTTTTTTTTTAGTCCAAAAGACATAAAAATGAAGTTTGGTTGATTGTAATAATCCATCGAATTTACGACTGTTATTTTATGAACTTGATGGGCCCTAAGGGACATTTACATTCTTTCATGACCTGATAAAACATTCGTTTAAAAAATTCATGTTCATCTTCTAAATTTATGTATGGAAGAGTTTTTTTTTCTTTTCCAACTTCATAAAAGAGAGCAATGTTAGACAATGTCGTCTGGTGTCTATTCGCTTACAGCTCAGCGTTTGTTGCAGTGTTTTATAACTGGTAGATCATTTTGACTTTACGGCAACCACTATAATCAATTTCCCTAACTCTTTATCTGTGCCGAAAACTAAACGAAATTTCCATAAGCAAAGCTTTTTTCCCCAGAACGGCTCGTCTGTGGAACACAATACAATGCAACTGCTTCTAAGCTGACTATAACATGGTCGTTTTCAAGTGCAACGTAAACAAGTTATTGATGAGCTGTCCTGTAAAATAAATTTATTCCTACCTAATTTCCACCATCACAGATCATCACGGTGTTGTCTCGCCTGATACTCATAAATCTTTGTCCTTGAATAGCCTCCGGGCCTTGATAAGCAGTGACTCTATAGACTATAGTGTAAGACTTTCAGATTAAATGCTCTAGTTTTTTTCATTTTTATAAATTAAACCATTTCCAGACCAGTCTGCAATTCACATCAACATTTGTACTCGTTTGCAATCTATGATATAAAGGTTGTATTTCCATGTAATGAGATAACCACAAGATATAGGCCATGGCTCTCCTATTCAAGATATTAAAATTGTTTAACCGAACTTATTCAATATCCTATCGTCTTAATAAATTTCAACTGCATTTCCTGACTGGATACACAAATTCTTTTAAGGGTGAACGCTATGTCAAGACAGTGAACTTAGTTATGGAGTACTAGAGTTGATTAATAGTTATTTTGTAAATTTGGATTGTCCTTATTTTTCCAGATAATTCTTTATCTCTGATTGAAACCAAGATTACTCCCAATAATGTTGCGTTGTTAAATGTATATACATAATTTTCTAGCTACACATCAAAATGCTTGCTAAAATCATATATACACCTGACAATTCTTTTGTGACTATTCTTAAAATCAACACAGACGAATTCATGAACATATAATTTTTATTTACAATTAAACTTGTAGAGCGAGAGAGAGAGAGAGAGAGAGAGAGAGAGAGAGAGAGAGAGAGAGAGAGAGAGAGAGAGAGAGAGAGAGGGGGGAGAGAGAGAGAGAGAGAGAGAGAGAGAGGGGGGAGAGAGAGAAACGTTAGTTATAAGGGTTTGGCTGGTGTGTGGCTCGACAACAGAGATATGTCAAGATGTCAATTTCATTCACTGTTGTCAGTCTGCTGTCTTCTTTTTCTGTTGTTTATTTTTGCCTTATATAGTCATAAATCGACATTTCTGGGATTGTAAACATCAAGATACCACATTCTTCTTTTCTATTTTGCATTGTGCAATTCAAAACTTCTTATCTTGGAATGTAAGCAGTTCTTTGTTTTTGTGATAATTACAATTCCGGTCATTTTTATGGGAGAGAAGAATGTAGATAAAAATCCATCTAGGCTGCGTGTGCGTGCACACCTCTGCTTTCAAACGTGTGTCGCAACGTCTCCATATTCAACAATAATAAGGAATCTATTAAAAACCCATTAAAAATGCATTAACTTATTAAACTTATAACTAATAGAGGATAACTTTGAAATCCTCATACATTCTCGTCTTGTAAATCATATCACTCTCCCATTCAAGATGTTTAGTCTAACTGAATTTATTCAAAATCGTATTGTTTTAACAGATTTCAACTGCGTTTTATACGTTCTCATCAATATTTCCTTCATAATTTCCCTTTGAATAGTCCTCGTGATTGTCATCAGATTTTAAATAAAACTAATTAAATAGAAAAGTATAGACAAAGTATTAAATAAATTAAGTGATGAAAATTCTTTTTGTGCGTTTCTAGTTTCAATCAAAAGTTAAATAAACAAATTTTTCCAGATCAGCATTCAACACCTTATTGCATTCAAAACAGTGTAAGTTTTATAAAATACATATATTAAAACATTAAAATAATAGCCATTGTGTATTTGTTTAATTACAGTATGGAACAATAAAATTGTCACCATAGAAAAGACGACATGATTCCATTTCCATTTGATGAAAACTTTGTTTTTATTTTATTTTATTTTTTTTTGCAGACCATCTACTAGTTGGCCAGTTGTGTATAAACCCAAGAACGATAGGAGCCTTCTATCATGCCTGAAAGTGACACAATGTTCAACGAGTGAGATTGGAGATGCGCCACTGTATAACTCATGCTCTCTACAGATCCAAGTTATGATAACAGGACCATTGTCAGCACCTCAAAATGCAATGCTGGATTGCCATGAATTACAGGGACATGACCAGTATGATGAAAAAATGCTTCTGGCTATAGTTATGGTCTGGTTTCAAGTGAGTGCAACATCATGCCACCTCACATCTTCGAAGGTAGCTTGAAAGTCAACGCCAAAGTGTACTTGTATGTGCTGAAGAGTGCGGTGATCCCCTGGTGCAATCAGGTGGCCGTTGGCAGACTCTGGATGTGGTAGTAGGATTCGGCACCAGCCCACAAGTTTAAAGACCCAGTGCTATGACTTTGTATCTTTCTCTCACTGCACCCCTCCTCCCCCGACATAAAGCTGCTGGACAACTTCGTTTGGTCATACTTCAAGAACATCACCAACATGACCTCCCACAACACCAAAGCTAGCCTGATCGCTGCCATCTGCTGAGTATTCACCAAGCTCCGATTGGCGCTTGTGGAAAAGGCATGCTTCCAGTCCTGGGCGGTGATTGAGGCTAAAGGCAGGTAAATTGAATAAACATCAGCTCTACTACATAATCAGGTTATCTGAATTGATTTTTTTCAATAAAATTTAAAAAATAAAGCTGTCGTGCTGTTTTCTTTAGGGCGACAATTTTATCGTTCCACCTTGTGGAGCACTGTTATACAACATTGTGTCTATTCACTTATACCTATATTTAAAAAAATAAATTTTTTTTTTAAATTTTAGGACTTCAGATCAAATACTAGTTTTTTTTGTTTTTTTTTAAATAAATGAAACAATTTTAAGACCAATCTGCAATTTAAATCAACAGTTGTACTCATTTGCTATAAAGGTCGTATCTCTATGTGATTACCATGGGATAATAAAAAAGCATGATAGCAAATAAGAATTATAGCTCAGACAGTAACAAAATGTAAGTCAGGACTCCCCGATTCAATATGTTAAGCCTGTTCAACTGAATTTATTTAAAATCTTATTGTTTTAACAAATTTGACTGTATTTCCTGACTGGATACACAAATTACTTTAAGGGTAAACGTTATGGCAAGACAGTGGACTCAGTTATGGAGTTGATTATTAGTTATTTTGTACATTTTCATTGGACTTATAGTTTGTTGGAAAAAAAAACATTCTCTTTCATCATTCACTAATAACAGCCATTTTGAAAATATACAAAGGTCGGAAGTTACATCGGCGGAAACGTTGTGAGAAGAGCAACCAAGATGAAAGCAGTAGTCTGAAAAATTCAAATAACATTAAGTATTATTTGTTTAGAATGTTTATGTTTGTCTCTTTTTAAGGACAATATTTTAGCCATGTGTTCTTTATTTTTAAAACGTTCACAAACAGCAAGAATTGGAGCAAATACATCACAGACATTGCCAAGATTGCTGCAAAGAGCGTGTTTTTTATTTAACCATGCTAGAGAATTACTATACTGACTGTATACTGAATTTCTACCGATCACCATTCGTCCATGTATGGAGTATTGTTCGAACATGTAGACTGGTACGTACATCCATCACTAATTTTTCACTCTTAAACAAAATCCAAAAAAATTTCAAGCTCTAATTTCTGTCCCATGTTGCATCTCTATGCCAGTTTACTTTAATGGGGTGTGTTCTGGTGAACTCATAGCATTTGTGACACCTCGATATACACGTTCCCAACTAACCTGACAAACAGCAAAATCCTACCCCTTCACTGTTGTCATCCCTAGATGCCGGAAATCCTTCTACTCTAATAGTTTGAACTGTTATACTTTGGAATTCCTTCCTTGTTTTCTGCTTCCCTGATTGTGCTAGCATGCAAAATTTTAAATGTAACGTGAATAGACATCTTTCCGCTCAGCTCCCCACAGTTATTGGTAAAAATGATCCCAAATAGTAACTTCTTATGCGCAAGTGACAATACGCTCAGGTTAGGATGAAAAGGGGTATCGAAAGGCTCAGAATTAGTTAATAGTGACGTGTTTGTGAACATTAACGAAAATGTAACGTTATGTGAGTTTCAATGGTGGGTAAAGTAATTTTTTGGGTTTCTAAATATTTTTTTGTTAACGCTGGAAATTGGGTCCCCGATAGTATAAACTATTTCTTTGAATTCAACAATAGAAAAATGGAGGCGAAATTGTAATAATTCATAGAATTTATGGTCGTTATTGTCTTAAGATGATTGTCCCGTAGAGACATTTACATTTGTGCATGACTTAAAAATATATTCATGTTTTTTGTTCAAATTTATTTTTAAAAATTTATTTTTATTTTTCATTCTACGTCTACTTTATCGCGATATTTTAGAATAAATGTGTTTAGTTGCTGCTAATTTATATTTAAATGTTTACTATTTTTTGTTTATTAATTCATATTGTTTATATATTAGTAATATCTATTAATAATGGATATTTAAAGATTGTTGAAGAGCCGAAAAAAAACAAACAATGTGAACAGAAGATAATTAACAAGCCCTGAAATAATGGGTTAACCTCTCAAATATTACCTCTTTTCTTTTTGGGTCATAGTGTGTATGCCATCATTTTATATATATATTATATATATATTTTATAAAATATGCATATTTTCGTTAGTAACATGACATATTTATATGACTTTATAAAACGTGACATTTATATGACTTTATAAAACGTGACATTTTATATGACTTTATAAAACGTGACATTTTATATGACTTTATATAACGTGACATTTTATATGACTTTATATAACGTGACATTTTATATGACTTTATATAACGTGAAATATTTATATGACTTTATAAAACGTGAAATATTTATATGACTTTATAAAACATGAAATATTTATATGACTTTATAAAACATGAAATACTTATATGACTTTATAAAACATGAAATATTTATATGACTTTATAAAACGTGGCATGTTTATATGACTTTATAAAACGTGACATGTTTATATGACTTTATAAAACGTGACATGTTTAGATGAATTTATAAAACGTGACATGTTTATATGACTTTATAAAACGTGACATGTTTATATGACTTTATAAAACGTGACATTTTATATGACTTTATAAAACGTGACATTTTATATGACTTTATAAAACGTGACATTTTATATGACTTTATATAACGTGACATTTTATATGACTTTATAAAACGTGAAATATTTATATGACTTTATAAAACGTGACATGTTTATATGACTTTATAAAACGTGACATGTTTATATGACTTTATAAAATGACATATTTATACAACTGTATAAAATGACATATTTATACAACTGTATAAAATGACATATTTATACAACTGTATAAAATGACATATTTATGCAACTGTATAAGGTGTATATTTATACCAATAACTTTATAAAAATACATATTTATATAAGTAACTTAATAAAAATGTATTTTTATATGAGGAACTTTATAAAATATGCATATTATAGTTATTATATATATGTGCATATATATATTTATAACTTTATAATATATATATTTCATAACTATATAAAATACATATTTTTTATAACTATATAAACACATATATATATATATATTTATGTAAGTAACCTTGAAAATAATATACGAAAAAAACCCAGGGGCCTTTTCACCAACAAACTCACCAGGAGTTATCGTTGGTCTATCCAAAGACGCAAAACAAAAAACAAAAAAACAAATTAAATTGTCACGTAAGACCAAATACTTGGAGATATACGAGTAAAAGAAGGAGCGAATGGAAATTCGTGTAAAATATATATATACTAATATAAAATATATGTACAATTGAGATGGATGAGGTATGAGAATGATTAAAATATATCTCCAAGCAAGTCTAATGATTTAACAAATTCTTACAATTTACAATATTACGTCACCTGATATTTGGGCTTGACGATGAATGCCCTGGAAAAGTCACTTCTGATTAATGTTTAATTTTAAAATAAACAAACAAAGAAATAATTTGCAGCGATTTTGTATGGTACCTCTTCTTTTATCTTAAATTGAACTCATTGATAAGAAAAATTAAATTAAATAGTGAGGTACACTCGAGCTTGAACAGGGGAACGTTCGGTTTGTACAACTGAGCTATATCTCCAGATGTCGATAATTTTGGGGTTTTTTAAAGAAATGATTTGCTGAGATTTTATTATCTCCATTGCCGGTGCAACGTAAACTATTCCCCTGTAAAAAAAATCATCTTTTTTTTTTTTAATCTAATAGAAAGATAATTTTTAGGATTGGGTTGTTCCGATTTTCGACATTTATCGGATGAATTTCTGTACAAAGCATATCTAAGAACACTATCAGACATATAAATTAGTTTGTGTGAGATTTATAGAAAATAGGCTCAGCCGTTTCGGAACCTACAAGAAAGGAATTCTCACACACACACACACTCTCTCACACACACACACACTCATACACAAAGTGACTTTTATATAATAGTATAAATACGCATTCTTTTATTTTTTTTTATGTTTCCATGAAATGCATAAAATTAAAAAAAGAAGTTCATCAAAATATGAACTTTGAACAGAAATAAACATACGAATGATAGTCATCTGGTTCGGCTCGGATCCTTGACCGAATATGAACTGACATCTTGTGACATGGAAAATCATATTTCTAATGAGAAGGCAAAAGAAAGTTTCATTTTCTCTTTTTTGACATCTATTCGTTTTTATCTTTATTACTATTTTAGAATATACATTTAAGCAAAACACACGCATAATCGTTTAAGTCGATGTTTTCCCTCTGACATGTTAATGCATATGTAGCACTAACGTTTAAACAAGATGCATCTTAAGATAAGTACATTTTGAATTACGGTTGGAATTTTTTAGATGAGGATTGATTCAACCTTCAAAAACCTGTAGCGCAGTGGTTAGAATACTTGGAAAAATTAAATTGCAAAGTGATATCCTCCTGAAGGTTGAAGGTTTAATCCAAGCTACAAATCGAATGATCCCCTGTTCAAGCCTGACTGTACCTCACTATTTTATTCATTTATTTAATATTATTAATGAGTTCAATTTAAGTTAAAAGAAAAGGTACCATTGAAAACCGCTGCAAATTATTTCTTTGTTTGAATATTTTAAAAATGAACATTAATCGAAAGTGAGCGGAATCCAGTGTGGTGGATAGAAAATACAGTTGTGAATTACTTATAACTAGTCATGGCTGACGGAACAAGAACATGCTACTCCCGTGAAGTAAATAAAGATTTCCGTTCGAAATTCCGTGCAGATTCCTCAGTTCAATAGAAAGATTCCCATGCTCGAAAAGATACACATGAAGATCGGAGGTTACATCGATCGAAATATTGTGGAAATGACACTCAAGATAAGAACAGTAGTTCGAAGAATCGAAATAAATTGAATACTATATAGACTAATTCGTGATTAAATAATAATTAATCTTAAATCAATTTGTTCTTTAACTGTCTACATTTAAAGAATTATGTTCATAACAGTTTTGGTTTTCCATCGAAACAACGAACAGCGATATATACTTATAAATTACGACGTACAATTAACGTCTTACGTCACGTCATATTTTAATCACATACTATTTCAACGTAATCCGACATTGTTGGTGATTTATAAGGTGTTAAAACAAAAACACTTCGAAGTCAATTATTTACATAAACTTTCATCGATAATGACCTTTTTATCTATTATGGAATATCATGCACGTCTAAATCATTGCTAAATAACTAAAATAAATATAAATAGTCACCATTCGTTGTTATTTCACACCATACATGCCAATAACCTGATATTTAGTTGATATTTTCATCGCTGTATGATTTAAAAGCGAATTTTAATCATACTAAATTTAAAGTTTTACTTCACATAAATAATAATAATAATAATAATTCTAATTTCGTTTATCAATATGTCCCTGGAAAGGGATGAGATTCATTTCTAGAGGATTTCCCTCAGTCCCAGCTCCAAACCAGGAGCTTCAAAGATCAAGGGTTCTTCTAAGGATGTTGGTGGTACCTACAATTGCAGAGGTCTGAAGGCCGCCTACAACATCGGGGATTCGTACTTTTTTTCAATTGTCCTTCCAAACGACTTGATACTACCCCTAGCATACCAACTACGACCGGGATTATTTGTGTTTTAACCTTATGCATACACGTTATCTCCAAGGTCAATGGAGCATAATTGCTCCACTTCTCGTTCTCCTTCTCTCTCACATTCCTGTCCCAGGGTACTGAGAAGTCTACAATCTGCCAGTTTTATGAGACCTTGTCAATGACGACCAAATCCGGACGATTATGTTCCAATTGGTTGGTCGTTATGACACTTTTGTCCCACCATACCTCTACCTTGCCGTCCTCACTTGTTCTCACTTCATCAGGCACATTCTCAAACCACATTCCAACACACTTCACCCCAACCTTCTTACAGACCTCCCAATATATCCGAAGTCCCATGCGATCGTGTCTTTTGCGGTACTCTCTTTGGGCCAATCCTGATGCAAGGTGTGCAATTGACTCTGAGAGCTTACCACAAATCCAGCATTCTGCAGCAACTTCCTCTCCTAGAACCACTTTTTTGAACAACAATAATAATAATAATAATAATAATAATAATAATAATAATAATAATAATAATAATAAAACAGAAAGAAGAGAAGCAAGGGATAAAACAAGAAAAGGAAACTGGGAAGAGAAACAGCTACATGAACAATTTATAAGGATTACAAAAAAAAGAAATTAACGAAAACACTTGAACATGACTACAAAAGGAAACCTAAACAAGGAAACTGAATCCATAATAACAGTTGCACAAGATAACAATTAAAATCAATTACATCAAAGTAAGGGTCGACAAGACACAATAAACCAGTAAATGCAGACTCTGTGGCCAAAGAGATGAAGCAATAAGCGAATGCAACAAATGCATGATAAGTGAATGAAGCAAACTGCATAATAAGCGAATGTGACAAAAGAATATAAAAACAGACACGACCACATGATCAACTGGGGAAGACAGCACACTGGAAATTGTGCAGACAAATGTATCTTGAACACCAAGACAAACCGGCATCAATACTTGAAAATGTTAGCCACAAAATCCTATGGGACATGGATATACAAACACAGAAACCCATCCAAGCAAAAAGACCGGATGTCATAATAGTTAACAAACAGGAAAAGTTCTGCCAGGTCATAGATTTTGTAGTCAGACAAACCACAATGAAAATCATGGAGATAGAGAAGTGGAAGTGGCCAGAGAGCTCAAAGAGAGATAGAAGATGAAGTCAAGATAAAACCAATACTAGTAGGAGCACTAGGAACAATCCTGAAAAACTTGTAAAAAAGAATGGAAGAAATTGGAATGAAAACAATGGCCGAGAAAATACAAGAAATAGCAATAATGAAAATAGCTGAAATATTAAGGAATCCCCCTTTTTTTTACTCACATCCATCCCTAATGAGGCATATCGCCACTTGGATATAAGAGGCTACTATTTAGGACGATGCCTAGGAAAGATTAACAAGATGCTGGTTTATGTTATATTTAAATTTTGCATCCAGGGAAGCATGTAGCAGGAAGGGAATTCCAAAGTCTAGTTGTTCAAGGGAAGAAATTATATGGAAAAGAAAGTTTTCTGGAATTTAGGGATCTCAACAGAGAAGGGGTAAGATTTTGTTGCTAAGCAGGTTTGTCGGGGATATGTACTTCAAAGGGGCACATTGCAACGAGTTCATCAGAGCACATTCCATTAAAATATTTGTAAAACAAGCACAGAAATGCAACATTGTGGTGATGGGACAGGGTTGGAGCCTAGTTTACGAAGTGAGACCTATCAGATTGAAAACTCTTTTTTGGACGCTATCCAAGAGAGAGAAACGAGTGGTAGATGCACCAGATGTGGCAACAATACTCCATGCATGGGCGAATAGTGTCCTTGTAGAGGTACAGGATACCTCAGGTGTGAATAGTCTTCTAGCTCAATAGAGGGAACCCACCTTCTTTGCAGCAGCCTTCGCAATGTCCTCAATGTATTTGCTCCAGTTCATATTGCCCGCAAATGTTAGGCTGAGGAGTTTGAAGGGAGAATTTTCAGGTAGGGTGTTATTTGTCATCGGTATAGCCGGTAGCAGAGGCGTCTTGTAATTGTTAAAGGAGAGCAGCTTAGTCTTACTAGCATTAAATGTTACCATCCATTTGCGGCCCCATTCCACTATAGTCTGGAGATCATTTTCTAACGCTTCTGTCATTGTCTTAGATTTATATGCATCTGTTCTTCCCTGATGCATATCATAGAGCGTTGTATAAATCAGCAAATATATCTACCTCAGACACAATATTATCAGGGAAGTCGTTTATGAATATCAGGAACGATAGTGATCCAAGGATCGACCCCTGAAACACTCCTGCATTAATGTTACACTGCTTGGATGTACATCAGTCAGTGACAACCTGGATGGTCCTATTGTCTAAGAAGGATCTAATTATATTTAGTATACGCCCAGTTATACCATAGGGTTTTATTTTCATTAGCACTCCATCATGCCAGACTTTGTCAAACAGCTTGAATATATCAAAGGCTACAGCCCTGGCTTCGTCCGCCTTATCCAGTACATGGTTTATGCATTCAGAGATGACTATTAAAATAGTTGCAGTAGAACGACATTGCCTGTTTGTCAGAGAGAATATTTGTTTTGCAAGGGGGGGGGGCACAAGTGCTTGATTAAGATCTCTAAGATTTTAGCTAAGAGGTGGAAGAGACTAATAGGGCAAAAATTGAGAAAAAAACTTCTGCACCAAAATTTTTCTTTTCTTATTTATGCTCTGCACACCCCTTTCAAACAAAAATAATTAGTTGATTTGCACAATTTTTTATGTTTTAGTTAACTAATATTCTTGAATTTTTGTGTATTTAAAAAAAAAAAATTTTTTTTAATTATATTTTCACCCCCAAACAAGGCACATTGCCACTTTTTGATGTAGGGGGCTACTATTAGGGACACAGGCTACAGGGGTACTAGGTGGGGAGTTAGGCAGCAAGCTGTCGTTCAAGTTACACTTGAACTTCTGCATGTCAGTACAGTTGGGAAAGCAGGAACCTGGCAGGGAGTTCCAAAGTCTAGCGGTTCTGGGGAAGAAACTTACATCTAGGGATCTCTACTGTGAAGGGGTGGGATTGTACTGTCGGGTTTGTCGGGGGTATTTACGTAGAAGGGGTACAAGTGCTTGCAGCTCATCGGAACATACACCGTTAAAGTACTTGTAGAACAAGCAGAGGGATGCTACATTACGTCAATGGGCTGAAGCTTGGATGATAGTTACGGACCTATTAGGTTGGTGACTCTCTTTTGAACCTTGTCTAGAAGTGAGAGACTAGTAGCAGATGCATCAGCCCAAATATGACAACAATACTCCATACATGGGCGAATGGTGGCCTTATAGAGGTACAGGATACTTTCAGGGGTCAGTAGTTTTCTAGCACGGTAGAGAGAACCTACCTTTTTCGCAGCGGTCCTGGCAATGCTCTCAATGTATTTGTTCCAACTCATGTTTCCTGTGAACGTTAGGCCAAGGAGTTTAAAGATGTGCTTTCAGTTAAAGAGTCGTTGGCCATTGCTATTGGTGGTAGAGAAGGTTTCTTGTAATTATTAAAGGAAACAAGTTTAGTCTTGGCAGCATTGAATGCGATCATCCATTTTTGTCCCCATTCCACTACAGATTGGAGGTCATCCTCTAGTGTTTCTGCCATTTCTTTAGATATGTGTTCATTTGTTTTCCTGTCGTGTCTGTTATAGAGCGTGGTGTCATAAGCATATATGCCCATCTCACAGACAATTTTGTCAGGGAGGTCATTTATGAATATTAGGAATAACAGAGCTCCTAGGATAGACCCCTGAGACACTCCCGCATTTATATCATATTGCTTAGATGTACGGCCATCGAGGACAACCTGGATTTTTCTCTGATCTAAGAAGGATTTAATTATGTTAAGTATTCTACCAGTGATACCGTATGATCTGATTTTCCTGAGAAGACCTTCATGCCATACCCTGTCAGAAGCCTTAGATATATCTAGAGCTACTGCTCTACCCTCCCCCGCTTTGTCTAGTGAATGGCATATACGTTCAGAGATTACAGTAAGAATGTCTGCTGTGGAACGGGTTTGCCTAAATCCATATTGTTGGTTGGTAAGAAGTTTAGCATCTGTAAGATGATGGACTAGAACTTGGTTAATTATGGATTCAAATATTTTGGCAAAAAGTGGGAGGAGGCTAATGGGGAGATAATTTGCTGGGTCAGTTCTTTCGCCAGAATTCTTGAAAACTGGTACCACAGAAACAGTTTTCCAGCAGGTAGGAAAGCAAGATTCATTAAGGCATTTGTTGTAAAGTTTGGAGAGGATTGGAGCTACTTCGGTAGCACACTTTTTTAATAGCACAGTCGGGATGAGATCAGGTCCACATGCTTTTGCAGTGCCAAGATTTTTTATAATGGCATGCACCTGAGAAGGGGTGATTTTCAGATCGTCAAGTGTCGCGTCTGTCCGCAAAGAAAAGTCTGAGAGAGGGTGGTTAGCAGGGTCTAGTGTGGAGTTGGAGGCAAACTGGCAAGCATGTTAGCCTTCTCGGTTGCTGAGCAAACAACTTCATGATTGTTGGATAGTGGGGGAATTGTTGATTACCCATTATTTACTACACTGTTGTAGATTTTCCAGAAGTCACAGGTTCCTAATTTCTGAGCTTCGATGCTTTTTGGGGTGGTTTCAGTAAATTCTCTCTTAGCTGTCGCTATTTCTTTCTTACAGTTCCTTCTTGCTTCTATATACTTTTGCCTGTTTGAACTGGATTTATGTTGGTTAAATCTGTGGTACGCATGCTGCCTTTGCGCAATGGCAGCTGCACATGTGGAAGTAAACCATTGGGGAGAGTGGAGCTTGCTATAAAATTTCCGCGTGGGGACATATGCTTCAATTGCTGTTTTGAACCATTCAGTGGTCTCATTTGCACACTGTTTAGCAGGAAGTGAAAACATATTTTGCCATGGGGCGTCTCTAATGAGATCCCTGATGGCTTTCCAGTCGGCCTTTTTTAATATCTCGTAGTTTTGAGCAATGGTTCTTCCATTTTGGCTCTAGAGTTTAGGGTGATTTCAACTATTATCACTACATGATAAGCATTCCCAAGTGGGCTGTGGGCGTTCGTAACACAATCATCAGGAACTGTGGTCAGAAACAGATCTAAAAGTGATGCATGTTGCTCTTGCTGGTCAGGGAAACGGGTTGGAAACGTAACCATCTGTGATAGGGAATGAGATATAGAGAGGTATATATATATATATATATATATATATATATATATATATATATATATATATATAGAGTGTTGTGGTACTAGCTGCATCAGTGTAATTAGAGAATCCAAGCCAGTTACTGTGGTGGACATTGAAGTCACCAAATACATGAACTTGTGCGCTAGTGTCGAGGGAGAGTGCTGTATCTATGCTGTCAGAGACTTTATTATAGTACAGTCCTGGGTCGAGGGAGAGCGGTAGAGAAAATAAAAGTAACTAATATTATGTTACATGGTAAGTCTAAAGCACATAAAGGCTTGATCGTCCGATTCCAATTTTCTTTCTCTAATCAGGGGAAGGGTGTTTCGAATATAAACTCCAAGCCCGTGCATATGTCTGTCAGAGTCCATGACAGGGATGCGTTTGAAATAAATGTTTCTATTTAGAGCACAATTGAACCGCTATATCTGATTTTTACATTTTAAACGTTAATTCAAGCCGTTATATATAAAAAGAATTTTATAAAACCAGCAGTAAGTTATCTAAAGTGTAATATAGACTACAATGTATTGCGGATTAAGTAATTGCTGGGAAGTATGTGAAGCTCCCTCCCACTATACTGTGGGGGGGGCTATCTAGAAAGGGCAATCAATCAATTTGATTAAAAAATTGTCGATTTTGCCGATTTCGATGACGATAAAAGTATGAGAGGGTGGAACATTTGTTGATCTTCATTCAATCCTGAGCAACGTAGGGTCTCCCTGCTCGTTTTCGGTAAAGAAGGCTCGATGTTTAGTTTAGAACTGTGTTTGACTCTGCACTGTAATATTTGTCAGAATTGAAACGTAGTCTCTTTTAATAAATATTCATCTATGCTTCGAAACGCAGAAAGAATTAAAGATGCATTTATGAAATTTACGTGGAAATGAGCAAATTAAAATGTTTTAGAATTTAAAATTCACATAAGTATAATAAAGTAGATGATGATGATGATGGTGGTGGTGGTGATGATCTCCTTTTGGTTCGGCTGAAAATGTACGATATGTTATTTTTTTTGTTCACCATTATTCTCGATTTTTATATTTTATTCAATATATGATCAAATCTATTTCTTTGTTTTCCATTGTATGAGCACGGCCATAATTTAACTATATAAATGTATGCTTTTGGCGATTTCAGAATGACAAATAAACACACTATCAAAAAGAAAGCTGAATTACCTATCCTTATTTTGTTTCCCAGGCGAGCAAACATTGCAATCCTTTTTTATTTGACCAATTGCCGAAAGTTTGTTGAAAATATGTATCACTTGTATATTAGTAAAATAGTTTCAACGGACAATTATCCTGACAACCATTGACGACTAAGATTACGCAAAATATATTTTTAGTTACTGAAAAGTTTGTTATTAGTTAGTTTCAATTGACAAGTTATAAATATTCCAGACCCATCTGTATATTTGTCTTGTCTGTGCTTTAAAATTATTGACATCGTAACCAAGAAAAAAATCGTTACAAAATGTACACAATGCAAAGAAAACATAATTATAGTTTCGTATATGTAATAGTGCAAGATGGCGACGATGATTCATTCTTCATGGATAACAAAAGGCTCCTTACATCATTGAAAATAATATACACTGTAAAATAAATACACCTGTAACTGGAATTCAGATTATTATCAACAACAACTAAGTTGTTTGAAAATGCACGCAGATGATTTGTTTTATAGTGGTGAAGGCTTTCTGTAGAACCAACCACACTGTTGGTATTACTGCTAATATTTGTCGGTGCAGATGACTGCCATAAGGCAGAGCATATAGTAGACCGTAGGTTTTTACATCAGAGTTTTCTTTCTCCTAGATGTATGTCTTAACGAAGACGAAGGGGGGGCATCTCTTCCAGTGAATTAATGCACCCCAGATACCAACCTGAAAATTTCTACGACTCGGCGTGGTACATACTGCACCCAGCCTTTTCAAATGGTCACCCATCTGGTACTGGCCAGGCTCATTGTTTTTTATCTTCGGTGATCGGCAAGAACTGGTGTGTCAACATGATTGTGCCATATAATATAAATATATGTGTGTGTGTGTGTATATATAACACTAGGTGTGTCAGAAATTTCGGAAAATAGTGAATAATTCCATCCCGTCTTTCCAAGCTTATAACTAGCAGTGTCAGAAATTTTGTGAAAACTATTGAATAATTCCACCTGCTATCTTTCGAAGCTTATAACTCCTCGAAAAATGTAATTCAAACCCTAATTTTCTTTTTCAATTAAAGGAGCAAGGAACAAGGTTTCATTTAAAAAAAAAAAAATGACAAACAAACAACGTGTTTTTTTTAAAAAAAAAAAAGGTTTTAAACTTCGGACTTTACAGGTAAATTTCTAAAAAACACTACTTTTTTTGTTTTAAATTTGAATATATTATTTATTGATCTTTTATCTTCAATTTGTGATATATAAAACTTTGGTACGTAAATTAATTATTTACTTTTTAATAGACATTTGAAAATGGGGGGCGTGAATTTAAAAAAAAAACGTTTGTCTAAAATATTATATTCGGTTTATTGGAAAGAACATAAAATTTCACATTGACCCCGAAAATATCGTAAAAATAGAATCAATAGAAAAATTTTGATAGATTTTTAAAGTTTAAAAATTGAAAAATATTGCATTCGTAAAATGCATTACTGTTTTTAAAAAAATATATATTTCTATTACTTTTAAAACAACTTTAATAGTTTATTTTGGAAGTATAATCCATAAAGAAAATAAACAATCCACTTTTAAAAGAGAAATTACGAGGTTTTTTTTTTTATATTTTATTCGCAGTTTCGTGTTAGGGGTGTCAAAAATCCCTACAAAAATTCTGATACACCTAATATAACACACATATATGTGTGTAGCATTGTAACAATTAACATCAATAATTTAAAAATATGTATGTATAAAGGTTAGAAGCAATTAACATCAGTAATTTAAAAATATGTATGCATAAAGGTTAGAAGCAATTAACATCAATAATTTAAAAATATGTATGTATAAAGGTTAGAAGCAATTAACATCAATAATTTAAAAATATGTATGTATAAAGGTTAGAAGCAATTAACATCAATAATTTAAAAATATGTATGTATAAAGGTTAGAAGCAATTAACATCAATAATTTAAAAATATGTATGTATAAAGGTTAGAAGCAATTAACATCAATAATTTAAAAATATGTATGTATAAAGGTTAGAAGCAATTAACATCAGTAATTTAAAAATATGTATGCATAAAGGTTAGAAGCAATTAACATCAATAATTTAAAAATATGTATGTATAAAGGTTAGAAGCAATTAACATCAATAATTTAAAAATATGTATGTATAAAGGTTAGAAGCAATTAACATCAGTAATTTAAAAATATGTATGCATAAAGGTTAGAAGCAATTAACATCAATAATTTAAAAATATGTATGTATAAAGGTTAGAAGCAATTAACATCAATAATTTAAAAATATGTATGTATAAAGGTTAGAAGCAATTAACATCAATAATTTAAAAATATGTATGTATAAAGGTTAGAAGCAATTAACATCAATAATTTAAAAATATGTATGTATAAAGGTTAGAAGCAATTAACATCAATAATTTAAAAATATGTATGTATAAAGGTTAGAAGCAATTAGCATCAGTAATTTAAAAATATGTATGCATAAAGGTTAGAAGCAATTAACATCAATAATTTAAAAATATGTATGTATAAAGGTTAGAAGCAATTAACATCAATAATTTAAAAATATGTATGTATAAAGGTTAGAAGCAATTAACATCAGTAATTTAAAAATATGTATGTATAAAGGTTAGAAGCAATTAACATCAATAATTTAAAAATATGTATGTATAAAGGTTAGAAGCAATTAACATCAATAATTTAAAAATATGTATGTATAAAGGTTAGAAGCAATTAACATCAATAATTTAAAAATATGTATGTATAAAGGTTAGAAGCAATTAACATCAATAATTTAACATCAATAATTTAAAAATATGTATGTATAACATACATCAATAATTTAAAAATATGTATGTATAAAGGTTAGAAGCAATTAACATCAATAATTTAAAAATATGTATGTATAAAGGTTAGAAGCAATTAACATCAATAATTTAAAAATATGTATGTATAAAGGTTAGAAGCAATTAACATCAATAATTTAAAAATATGTATGTATAAAGGTTATATAAGTTGATCAAGTACTTTTTCATACAAAGAAAATCATTGTTTTTTAATATAAAGAAAACCATATTTTAACTGCTAATGTGATATTGTTAGAATTACAAGGCTAATTGCGCAAGTTTGAATTATTTTGGAGTGATCTGCCTTTTTTTTCAAAGAGGGCGACGAGAGACGATCCTTTTTTGTTTACTCATAAAATTTGATCTTCTTAGTAAAAAATAAAACTATTTGATCAATTTAAATGATTTTTGGAATATGACATCTTCGTTCCATGTGGGGTACGTACATCATAAAAGATTTGTCTGTACTGTCTGTATTTTTTTTATTACTTAGGTTGCACCCAAATTTTAAAATATTGGCATATATTTACATCGTAACTCTTCAAAATCAGAAAATAGTTTCCAGACCTTTAAAATAGGTCTTATACAATGGTGTCTGGCTTTAATTAAAATTTAAAGGAAAATGTTTTATATTATTTCTAATTTGAGCTCCTAAACCGAAGAAAATCATTTTGCACGCATTTCCGTTGTACCAAAGAACCATAATTTATTTTCAAACTTAACTTCAGACATCATTTCCAGCTTGTTTTTATCAAGGTGTGTGTTGAAATAGTCCTCATAAAGCAGTAAAAAACAAACAAACAAAAACAGAAAAAGCAAAAAATAAGAGAAAAAAGTCTTAAAAAAAAATGAATGAATGAAGCAGCCATGCATCCTATAACGTAGACGACCATTTCTTGTCTTGAGGGCGATTTAGCTTTCAAATGATCGAGAAAATTCTTCTTGCTATATTTTTTTTTTTTTTTTTTTTTTTTTAAATGATTTTCTTAATTTCATTTGTGTATGCGTGTGTCTACGATAACATTAAAAAAAGAAATGAATGAAAATATTTCAATATTTCTTAAGTTTTTTTTATCATAACGTTTTTCGGGGAAAGAATACTTTTAACTGCATGATAAAACATACATTCTGAGTTTCGTGTCTGGATCAACGAGTAGTGACTTTAAGTAAGGTAGTCTATAGAGTAAATGCGGTATTATGGTGATTTCTGAAGTGAAAGTAATGGTCAAACTGTGAATGATTGAAAGCAACGGTGCTTGAACAAACATATCAAAATGCGACTAATAAGAATAAAATAGACTATGACCACTTCATTTCCACTTTTTTATGGCCTTGTGCCAAACGTTAGAATGAATTATACTTTTTATTTGCGAATAAATAATTCAAAGTGTAGCATCTGTTTTCTTTTTAATCCAAGGATGAGAAATCGTTTTAGATTGAGTCAATTTCTGTTTGTTTCGAATATAAATATCCCCTTTTTTGATAGCTGAATATATTCTACCAAATTAAAACTTGTCATATGAAAGTGTGGTGACTGGACTTCTTAGAACAGTACAGAATGTTTCAGCTGTTCCTCAGTAAATAGGGAAAAGTCATTTAAAAAAATGGCTTACAGTCTGTTGGCTTTGAGTGGTAGATTATTATAATAATGCTCTTCCATAGCATTAGTTGTAAACATGTATATTAACTTATTCAAACATGGCCAACGTAAATAGAAGACCTTATATTAAAGTCACATAACTTGCTGACGTCACAGAATAAAGTATAATGGCTACGATTAGATGGCAGACGACTATTATAAAGTTAGTTATTTTCTGTTTTAATTTTCAAAAAATTGCTGAGGTATTTATAAAACTGGTCCAACGGTGAATGTATTTTTTCCCAAAAAGATAAATTATTTTTACATTATAACATGTGCAATTAAAAGATAGTATTTTTGCCGGGGAAAGTACTATAGTAACGTCTCATTTTTTAAAAGTATATTCAATTATTAATTTTAAAATGCACTTGTTTTAAAATAATTCTTTTATTAGTCGCCTATTGCCGGACCTTGACAATTATACCTTATTGTGTGACGTCAGCAGGTTACGTGACTTTATTGAAACGGGCTTCTATTTACATTGATCCCGCTTGGATAAGTTAATGTCCATTTTTACCACATTAGCAACTAACAAAGCGAAACTTCTGTATGTTACTAAGTAAATTACGTCAGTGTAGTAAATGGCGGCCATAATACGTGTAAACAATAGGGTGAAAACTCTACCTTCTTTTAATAAGATAAAAAAAAAAACACTCATATATCGACTCAGATTAAATAGGTAAATTGATTAATATGATCAGAAATAATTTTTTTTTTTGAAGACAACAACCAATATTATTTTTATTGTAGCTTTTGTTTATTAAGTTATTTCGGTTAATGGAATAGGGGAGATCTAATTTTACGTTATAACATACGAGGGGCGTGCAATAAGTAATGCCCCTGACCCACTTCCAGTTGTCTGATCTAGAAGAAATTTTGCATGTGCAATGATTTATATCTCTACGGGTTATGTGGCAAATTACAGCTCTGAACTAATTGTGGTTTCTGTTTTACAGGTGTTTGAACTGAGTCAGGTGTGAAATAGTGCCTGTTGAATGTCGAGCAGTGATCCGGTTTTGGTATTTGAAAGGACGCACACCACAGGAGACTTTTGATGAAATGAAAGAAACTTATGGTGATAATGCCCCATCATATGACCTTATAAAACGCTGGCATCGTGAATTCAAAGATGACTGGAAGTCTGTGGAAACAGCTCCCAGACCTGGTCGCCCTCCCTTCTGCCATTGATGAAGTGTCTGTCCGTCAAGTTAAGGCTGCCATTTTGGAAGATCGGCACATTACTATTCGCCAAATAGCCCAAGATGTCAAGATTAGTACAGGGTCTGTGGAAACTATCATTCATGACCATTTGCATATGCATAAAGTGTCTGCCAGATGGATTCCCAGGTTGCTCACACCATTCCAGAAGCAAGAACGCGTCGAGTGCTCAAGGATGAATTTGGAGATGTGCCAAGAAGATAAGTCAAAATTTTTCAAAAGACTGATTACACAAGATAAAACCTGGGTCCATCACTATGATCAAAAGACCAAAGCCCAGTCAATGCAGTGGAAGCACTTGGACTCACCACCTCCAAAGAAGACAAGGATGCAGTCCTCCGCTGGCAAGGTCATGCTCACAGTCTTCTGGGACCAGGATGGAGTAGTGATGACAGATTTCCTGGCAAAGAGTATCACAATTACAGGGGCCTATTATGCTTCACTTTTGAGGAAATTAAGGGAAGCTATCAAAATCAAGAGGCGGGGCAAGATCAGCAAAGGTACCTTCTTCCAGCAGGACAATGCTCCGGTCCACAACTCGCATGTTGCCAGATCAGAAGCACGGGTGTGTGGTTATGAAATCCTTCTCCATCCTCCCTACTCTCCTGACCTTGCACCCTCTGACTTTCACCTCTTCCCAGCCATGAAGTTGTTTTTGAAAGGAAAGCGTTTTCCAGATGATGCAGCCTTGATTTCTGAAGTCAAGTCGTGGTTGGAGGACCAGCCTGGGGTGTTCTACAAAAAACGGTCTCCAGAGCTGCATCAAACGATGGGGGAAATGCATCTCTGAGTGGTCTCTATGTAGAGAAAGACTAATAACTGTGGCAAGTTTCGTTGCTCTACTACTATGGGAAGTGGGTCATGAACATTACTTATTGCACGCCCCTCGTAGATGAGTAACTACAGGGTATTTATTTTATTTTATTTTTATTTTTTACATAAGAGTCATCACGTTTCAAGAGCCAGAGGCCACTCGATGATAAGGGTTAAAGAGTGTACAGTAGTCAATTGGACAATATAGGAATCGCTAGTAGTGTAAATTTGGTAAATTGGATAAGGGGAACGGCTGATCAAGAACTTGTTTACATTGGACTTGAAGACGACCAAATTGTAGTCAGCTGGAAAGCAGGCACATGGAAGACAGTTCCACAGGTGTGCAGTTCTAAGAAGGAAGCTTTGTTCATGGAATCTACGTTTAGCTTGAGACACAGATAAAGAGCGGGAGAAACTATTGATAGTGTTTTCAGCTAGACTAGTGTTTCTCGTGAAAGTTTGGCGAAGGGAGACCACTCAGGATACAAAATACAGACTGTGCTGAAATAAAAATATTATGATTTGGAAACCCATTCTAAAACGTGGAGAGGGGGAGGGCGTTCTAAAACTATTCTACACATTCATCAAACACATTAATGAACAAAACTACCGTAAAAATTAATTTAACTTGAAAATTCTCTCTAAAAAATAGCACAGCCGGTATTCTGTATAATTATCGATTACAAAACTTTGTTGCTGGATTGAGAAAAGTCTCTTTGACAAAATGTAAAAAAAATATTGTATTTCCCTGATGAAGACTTATTTCGGTTTATTTTTTTAATCTGCATTTCGACTGGTCTCTAAACTTTTCTATTAAAAAAAATCAATGTATTCAAACAGGGGAAATACTTTTATTACAATTTACTCACACGTGCACACCATTAGCACAAAGCCACTCGAATCAGAAGAATAACAGTCTATAGCAGGGATGTGCAACAGTTTCTAACGTTGGGCCACATTTGAACTTGGTTACCAATTACCGTAAGAAAATGAACTCTTATGTAGACTTATGAGAACTATAGCTAAATTACAATAGAAAAAGGTGAGCATGAAAAATAATATGGTTAAGCTTAAACATGGAAAAGAAAAGGACAAGATATTCTAGAAAAACATATAATAAATTTATAACTTAAAATATTGCAGCATTAAGAATTAATTATATAATGTCAAATTGAATTTTTTTTAAATTCATAATACTGCGATATTTTAAGTTACAAATTTATTATTTTTTACTAGAATGTCTTGTCCTTTTCTTTTCCATGTTTAAGCTTTACCATCTTACTTTTTATGCTCGCATTTTGTTATTGCAATCCATTATTTTTCCAGGCTTCCAGTAAATTCACTTGTTCTTTGTTTAATTTCAGTCTTATTTTTTTGGTCACCATAAACATAACATACACATATGTAAAATAATGTACGGCACTCGTCTGCTTTCATTATGTCTGTTTCACTTCTTACTTCTCTTTTTGCGAAAGCGGTGAAGTAAGTAGCAATACTAATCGCTGAAGCGACGTGGTTGTTATGGAAACCAGTCATAAACACGTTGCTCACACCCTTACGAATTTTTACGATTTTGAGTACCAGTGAATTCATTATAACTTTTGTTTTACTGAACGAAAATTGAAATTTTTTTTTTCACAATATAGCTGAAAAGGTGATCTGTAAACTGTAATAATTGTTTGAAATTTGGTCAGAAAATGAGTGAGCGGTGAAGCTTTAAAGCAGTTCTAAATAACTAAAACTGCCACTTAACTATATATTCAAACACGGTAGTGTTTGAATCATAATTAAGTACATTCAGTTATATCGTGAATACATTTAGAAAAAAAAAAACGTGATATTTTGTATGGTCGATTCGAAAACGATAAAACTATTTTTACGATCTCGAAAAAAGAAATCGAAATTTAAGTGCATAATCATAAAAACAAAATACTATTTAAGGGCCACATTAACTCGTAGCCTGTTGCGCACGTCTGATCTATAGCTAAATGACAACACGCCATGTAAAAAAAAAAAAAACTAAGAAAAAATATTTTCTGTATTTTCCTGGTAGAGACTCTTATATGGGTCGAACATTTGATTATAAGTAAAGAATGTCTATAAAAAAAATGCATTTTGACTGTCCTCCGAACTATTATATTTTTTGGTGCTTCTTCGTCATTAGAACTAAATTTGAAATATTGTATTTCAAGTAGAACCAATGGTACCTAATTTATTTTCATGTTGCCGTAATGGACATATCCAAAAATTACGAAAATCGATAAGGTAGAAAATTAATTATTAATGAAAACAGTTTCTAAAGACAACTAACGAAAACGGAGCTTTGCTAAATTGGCCTAAGATTTTCAAAAAGTTCAGAAAATAATTACCTCCCTTATTACGATTCCTACTCTTCTGTTTATTGTTTTAGCCAAACTCAATGTTTAAACTATTTTCATTAATTATTAATTTTCTACCTTATCGTTTTTCAAAATTTTGGGATATGTTCATTATTACGACATGTCAATTAAGCAAATATCATTGAGTAAGTTGAAATTCAATATTTCGATTTTTGAATTTCGCTTTTATAACAAAGAAGCACCTGATATTTCTTGTTTCAAATTTCAATGCATTGAAACAATGGAAATATTTTATTACTAATATGAATGCGTTTGCTTTTGGATTTTCAATAAAACAAAAAATAATTAAAATAATATTTGAAAGTATTTTAAGTTTAAATTTCTACATTTCCAATATAAGAATTCAAGTTATACTTTTTTTTTTTTTTTAAATTTCCTAGAATTACTTAATTTTTATTTGTATACATACAATGCACAGATGATAAATTCTTTTCGCTTTGTTTCGTTCAAATCTAAAACAAACATCGCTCGCTCGCAAACTCTGCATATGCACGCATATACGTCCAACATGGCGGCTTTGAAGGATTGACTTGGCTGTGGTAGATAAACAGTCAAAATTAGTCAACAAGCCACACGCAAAAGAAAGAAAAAAACTTTCACCTGTTTAAAATGTGCTATTTCTGCAAAAGCTAACAACGACAATAAAAAAGAAAAATAAATGAATCAATCAGAAATACTTGTTCAGATTTGCTCCGTCAAAAAGAAAAAAAAAAGAAAAAAAGGCTCTGTCATTTCATGATCTAATCGCCGTCTAACACGAGAAGCTAATACTCGTGCTTTTGTTTATGTTGTAATTTAAACTTTTATTTTTCTTCCTCCTTTCAAAAAAAAACAAAAAAAAAAACAACAAAAAAACACCATTCTCTTCCAAAATGCCCAGAAAGTCGAAAGCGATCAAAAATAGCCAATGCAAATAGATATACTATTTTGTGCGAGTCCACTATCAAAAATTTTGATCTATTTCTTTTTTTTTTCAACTTTGTTTTCAATTGCAAAGAAAGTTTGATTAATTTTAAAACATTTTACCACTTATCGATTTGCTGATTTATACAAGTGGCAGCTCGTTCATCGGTACTGTCCAATTGCACCATCTTTTATTTATTTTACCCGATGTATATACAAGGTGCCTTAAACAAGTTTCCAGGCATTTTTTATATGGACACTTTTATTGATAATACACACATGAAACTCTAGTCCTCTTCGAAGTAATCTCCTTCGGCTGCAATGCACTTGTTGTACCATTCCAACAAATTCTAGAAGGTCCCATGGAAGTCCTCTTGTGTGAGCGTGTCAATGACCCTCGTCACAGCCTCCTTCATCTCTTCAATTGTCTCATAACGACAGTCTCTAAGGTTTTCATTGAGATTAAGGAATAACCAAAAGTCACAGGAAACAAGGTGTGGATAATAGGGAGGGTGAGGAACTGTCTTGATGCGCATTTTGGTCATGACAACGTCTTTCTTTCTGATCTTCTCTGAGTACTCTTGCGACAAATTTTGCACAAATCTTCCACATCTTTAGTTCCTCGTAAATAATTGTGTATACAGTTCCCGCACTGACATCATACTATGTACTTATTGCATCTATAGACAAACAACAGTCCTTGTCCATGAAATTCTTTATTTGGCTAATCAACTCTGGTTGTTTTTATTTCCTTACTTCTCCCACATCTCTAATTATCTCTCACAGACTCCCTGCCTTCCTTGAATCTCTTATGTCTCTCAAAAACTGATGCGCGATTCATGTAAGATGGCCCCAAAACAGTCTGAAGCATTCCATGCGGTTCTGTAGTATTTTTTCAAGTTAAAACAAAATTTTATTGCATATCATTCTTCTAAAGTGTCCTCACGTCCAGATTGCATTTTTGAAATTCACCAGCTGTGACAATCAAGCTTTAGTAGGGTGTATTCCAATTCATGCTATAGCAGTTAATTTGAACCTGAAATCTAAAACAAATTGATGAGTCATCTCATAGGATGTATAGCAATAATATATTGAATTTTCAAGAGTCTACGACAATTTTAAATGTCTGTACAAAAGTCTGGAAAATTATTGAAGGCGCCTTTTATATATGTACAATCTAGATGGATGCTTCCATTTAATACTACTAAGCCAAAACTCCTTTTCTTCAACAATTATAAAGCACTTTTCCACTAACCGATTTTCATGGATGATAACATTCATAGTCATTTGCTTAACATTCACAGATAACATTAATTGGAACAAAATATATAGAAAACATTACCCAAACTGCTGCAAAGAAAATGAAGTTTGTCTACCGCATTAGGAAGCCATTCACACATGATAGTATTGTGTACCTCTACAAAGCCACCATTCACCCATGCATGGGATATTGTTGCCACATAAAGAAGTTTGGTGCATTAATTACTAATACTAAAAGTTTGGTGCATTAACTACTAATACTAAAAGTTTGGTGCCTTAACTACTAATACTAAAAGTTTGGTGCCTTAACTACTAATACTAAAAGTTTGGTGCCTTAACTACTAATACTAAAAGTTTGGTGCATTAACTACTAATACTAAAAGTTTGGTGCCTTAACTACTAATACTAAAAGTTTGGTGCATTAACTACTAATACTAAAAGTTTGGTGCCTTAACTACTAATACTAAAAGTTTGGTGCCTTAACTACTAATACTAAAAGTTTGGTGCCTTAACTACTAATACTAAAAGTTTGGTGCATTAACTACTAATACTAAAAGTTTGGTGCATTAACTACTAATACTAACAGTTTGATGCGTTAACTACTAATACTAAAAGTTTGGTGCATTAACTACTAATACTAAGTAAATACACCAAACCTGTCCCATTGCTGTAATGTTGCACCCGTGTGCTTTTTTTTACAAGTAGTTTGATCTCACATCGATATAAATATCTATGATTAATCTAAAAAGCAGAAAAATGCCAGAGAGTCTTGTACTATAACAGTTTCTTCACTTGGACTCCTAGACTTTAGAATTCCTTCCCTGTACTTTACTTCCCTGATTGTACTAACATGTAAAAGTTTAAACGTAATCTGAACAGACACCTGCTGCTCAACTCCCTACTTAAAATGTCTCTGTAGGTATGGTTCCTAATTCAGAGTAACCCCTTATGTATCACTGGCAATTTGTCTGCTTTTGAGTGAACACGAGTGAAAACAAACTGAGTATGCGGGGTCTCCCTCTATGAGTGAATAAATCCATTCTGGCAAAAGTTTACTATTACCATGACTAATGTTTGTGCAAAATTTCAAAATAAAATTCAAGGCGTGCTTATTGAGAAAGGTACAAACAAATGACGGACGCACGATTTGGGGGGGGGGGGATTTTACCCCTATAATAACCCTTAGAGGGTAAGCATAGTTATCCCGAAAACCCGTCCTGGCAAAAAGTTACTTTCACTCTAACTAATGTTTGAGCAAATTTTTTTTAAAATCCAAGGCGTGGTTAGAAATATGCAAATTAACGAACGGACGAATGAGAGTGAATTATTAGGTCCAATCCCTCCTTTGCAGGGAACCAACAATAATATCTATTCATATACTATAGATGTTATACTATGTAATACTTAACTTTTACAAATCTTCCTGCTTTGCACATTGATGGTGCGAGGAAAAACGAATCAAAAGAGAAATGATGGTAGGATGAGAATGGGAGAGGTCGTGGCTGGAGGAAAGGAGTATTCGTAGTATTAGCACCAACAACATAAAATAATTATATAAATAAATGACGTAAATAAAGAAGAAAGGGAAAAGACTAATGTATTAGCATAAAAGAGACAACCTAAATAAATAAAAAGAACTTGAAAATTATTAAGAGTTTAAAGATACGATCAAAGGATGTTCATTTAATTTCAAAATTGTGAGTGAATTATCCTTTCGGACATTTTATACATCTTTAGTAAAAGGTCTTTTTCAGCTAAAATTTCTCTCCTCGTTTCTGTAGCAGAAAGAAAATGGTGCACGTATTTGTTTCATTAGTTTGAGTGGGAAGTCGCGGTGGTTAAACAGTTAACGACTCAGACTGACAACTTGGTGTGCAATGTTCGAATCCAGTTCGTTCTACAGAAACACTTTCACTTAGGATGTTGGCAACCTTCACGAGGTCCTTCCTGTAAGTACTCGATTTCTTTCTTAGAAGAAAGACAGGGTGCCGTTAATAAGTGTCCAGACCTTTTTTTGGCATGGACACTTTTATTGATAGTATACACATGAAACTTTAGTCATCTTCAAAGTAATCTCCTTCGGCTGCAATGCACTTGTTGTACCATTTCAACAACTTCTGGGGGGCCCCATGGAAGCCCTCTTGTGTGAGCGTGTCAATTATCCTCGTCACAGCCTCTATCATCTCCTCAATTGTCTCATAACGACAGTCTCTAAGGTTTTCCTTGAGCTTAGGGAAGGGAGCAAGGTTTGGACTCTAGGGAGGGTGAGGAACTATCTTGATGCTCATCTTGGTATGTGACAAGGATAGGGTTGTTGACTGGTGTATTCGAGAATATCTTCAGCATCTTCAGTTTCTCATAAATAATTATGTGTACAGTTCCCACCTCGACATCAAACACTCGACGGTCCTTATGCATGAATTTTTTATTTGGCCAATCAACTCTGATGTTGAGCATCATTTTCAGAACGTTTTGGTTGATATAATCTTCGACTTTTTTCAGGTATATCTTGTCAAACTTGGCAATGTTTCTGTCAAACTCAGGAATTTAAACGGGATTTCAAACAGAACCGTTTACCTACTTCATGAAGGTAGCATGCTCTTGTTCCATCAGCCATGACTGTATAGAGGTTCATAGTAATTTGCAATTGTATTTTTCGGTTGCCCACACGGAGAATTGAACCTTGAACCTTCAGGAGAATATCACTTTTATAATTGATTTTTCCGAGTACTCTAACCATTGCACTATGGGTCCTAAATAAAATGCTGTTTGAAATTCTTTCCAAATTCCCGAGTTCAACAGAAACATTACTGCGTTCAACAAGATACACCTGAAGAAGGTTGGAGTTTACATCAACCGAAACGTTGTGAAAATGACTCTCAAGAGGAGAACAGTAGTCCGAAGAATTCCAATAGTACAACAATTGTAATAGTTTGTGAAATTTTGTTCTGTAAAAGAATATTTTGTAGTTGTTAATAAGATTTTGTTTCCCTTGATGAAGTGATTGCATTTGAGATGGTAAGAACCTTTATGTGGTCCCTCTTGTGTGAACGGGATTCTTAAAAAAGTCAGAAAAATCAATCTCAACAAGATAAAATCAAGCCAGTCGATAAACCATCATTTGCTGGTTTATATGAATTTTATTTCTTTTTGTTTTAAATAGACATCGTTTCAGACCGGGCAGGAAGCTACTCGATGTAAAGAGCTAACAAGAAGAAAAGATGATTATTGCAAAGACAGGATATGCCTATTGGCTTTAATCTAACAAAAAGAAGAAAAAAAAATCTATAAGTAGAAGGAAAACAGTCAGCAAGACTTACAAATCTAAGTTCTGATAATCTTTGATATTACTTTTCATAATCGAGTGGAAGCGTTTCAATTTTAACAAGTCAAAGAATTATTAAGTTTATTTTTATTCTGATGAAACGAAGAATAAAAAATGAAATCATTCGCTTAAAAAATGTAAAATTTAACATTGGAAAAATCAATAGTCGTTATTTCAAGTTATAAGGTTAATAGATTCCGAAAACTTATAATTTATATTCTTATTCATATTGTTGTTGCCCTCTATAAAAATATGTCTACGAAAAATAAAGTTTTTTTTTCTAAAAAAAAACTGCTTACCATAAAATTGATGTCTATTTAGCATACATACTAGATGACTTGCAAGATGATTGAGTTAGTGTTGCAAGAGTCGCCCACGATGACATTAATGGTTCAATTCAGAATGGAATCAGAGACGCGAGGTTATGTTTACGTTTTGTAATAAAAGAAGCAAAGAAAAAACATCTTGTTTGGAAATGTTAAATTTAATTTTAAATCATTGTCAAAAACCGTCTGTCTTGTTTGTCAAGCTATGACCTCGTCTGATTTTCTGTTTAGTGGAAACAACAGTTGACTTCTCAAACTGATTCTTAGTGAATATTCTTGAAGATTTATACATGGACATAAAAGAGATCTACAATATGAACACGGTAAAATGTTTTTTTTTAATCATTAAAAAAAGTGGAACCACCATTAAAAATGTCTTGCAAACTTGTGACCCCATCTAAGTATTTGACATAAAAGACAAATTTTACAAAGACTAAATCGCAATATATCCTAACCTCTGAATAAGATTATGCTTTAATTTTAGTAATATTTCGTCTAGTTTGTCAGTTTATGTGATATCAACTTGTTAGGGCTAAGGTCAGGAATATTCCATTTTTATATCAACCCCTTGGTGCAACGTTTCTTGTAATGATCTTTTCGTGAAGTACCTTTTCTCTACTGAAATCAATTCTTAGTGTATATTCGTCACCATTTATAAAAGCGATCTGCAATATAAACATGATAAAAAAAGTTTTTTTTGAAAACAAACTCATTGAACACGATAAAAAAGTTTTTTTTTTAATAATAAAGAATCATCATTAATAAAATGTCTTGCAAACTTGCGATCTCATCTAAAGAATGAGATCGCAAGTTTGCAAGACATTTAATCACTTGACATGAAAGACAAATTTTACAAAGACTAAATCGCAATCATTTTTGACCTCAGAATAAGATACTGCATTAATTTTGATAATATTTCGTCTAGTTTGTCCGTTTATGTGATGCCATCAGCTCAATAGGGTTACTCCATTTTTTTTTATATCAATCCTATAAATCCATTGGTGCAATATATATATATATATATATATATATATATATATATATATATATATATATATATATATATATTGTTAATGATCTTTTCGTAAAGTATCCTTTCTCTTTTAGAGCTGTAAAGCATGTTATTCTACGTTTATATTAACTTAAGACCAATAGAAAGATTACTGGATTTCACCTAAAATTTTAAGTTGAGAAGAAAGTTCTTGTGGAATTTTTAATTTTGATTTCAAATGATGTATTTTGAAGTAAGTTTTCCTTATATTTTACTTTATATATCATTTTAAAGAACGTTCTTCGCTCTACCTAATCGTTTAAATTACAATCGTTTTAAAATAATTGTCTTCTTTTCAGAACGTTGAATACAAGATGGAAAAAAGCAAATTCGCTCAGTTTTCTTATTTCAATTCAAGCTAGGCCTAAAATTTACTGAAACAGTTCGTGATATTAACAAAGCGTTTGGCCTAGGAACTACTATTGAACGTACAGCACAATGGTGGTTTAAGAAATTTCGTGGCGACGACGAGTCTTGAAGATGATGAGCGTAGTGGTCGGCCATCAGATGTTGACAACGATCAATTAAGAGCCTAAGTCGAAGCCAATCCACACACAACTGTTCGAGAACTTGCTTCTGAATTAGACGTAACGTATACGATGATTTCCAACCACTTGAGAGAGATTGGATAGCCAAAAAAACTTGATAAATGGGTGCATCACGAATTGAACGACAACCAAAAGAAACGCCGTTATGAAGTGTCATCTCCCCTTCTTTTATGGAACAAGAATGACCCGTTTCTCGACCGAGTTGTGACTTATAATGAAAAGTGTGTTCTTTACGACAACCGGTGATGTTCAGCACATTGGTTAGATGCCGACGAAGCTCCACGACACTTCCCAAAGCCAGAGTTTCACCAAACGAAGGTCATGCTGACTGATTGGTGGTCTGTCACCGGTCTCTCATCCATTACAGCTTTTTTAATGCAGGCAAAACTATTACGACGGTGACGTACTGTCAAAAAAAAAATGGATGAAATTCATCAGAAACCTCGACAACAACACCCAGCATTAGTTAACAGAAAATACCCAATTCTCCTCCACGACAATGCTCGACCGCACTTTGTTAAACGGACCCTGCAGAAATCGAACGAATTGAGATACGAAACTCTGCCTCACCCGCCATACTCTCCAAACCTTTCACCTACCGCCTACCACTTTTTCAGGCATCTCGACAACTTTTCTCCGTGAGAAATGCTTCAAAAACCTAAGCGATATCAAAAACGCCTTCAGCGACTTCATCACCACCAGAACGCAAGATTTTTACGTTATAGACATAAATACACTTGTTTTGTATTGGCAAAAGTGTGTTGATTCTGATGGCACTTATTTAGATCAATATTTTTTTGTTTGAGCTGAGAAATCTTTATCTAAATTTAAAAGTTAAAAACTGCAAAAACTGTTTTGTCAACCTGATAGTATTTCCAAGTTAAATTTAAGTTTTATGGCATTATTTTTTAAATTATTGGCCGAAAATACAGAATAAATACAAAACACCCTCCCCTCCACATATTAAGAATGGGTTTCTAAATTATGTTATTTTTTTTTTCAGGACGATAATTTCTCTGTATAAATACCGAAATATTTTTTGATTGGAGCTATTTTTGTCTCATCAGTTTTTTTTTGTTTTTTTTTGTTTTTTTAGAGCTGCATATCCTCCAAATAAAAACTACTTTGTAACTAAATTTTCCCTCGGGGAGGGGGAGTAAATATGGCTTGCTGCTTCACTAATGAGAAGAGCATTTCTTTCGGCATGAACAGAATAATTTGGATCATTCTGTTATTGTCGGATTTAATAAATTCTCTATCTACAAAGGTCATTCCAAATGTAAAACCTCTTATTTTTTTTTACTTAAAAAGTTGAAAAGCTACAAAGACGGAAGTAGGACCATTAAAACGAGCGACATTTTATGCTCGAAAATTGATCTTTCTACATAGTCATCGTCATTCTCAATCAGTGGCGGCTCGTGCCTAAGATTAGTGGGGGTGCTGTTTAAAAAAAATGCGTATTGTGTTAATATTGTGTAAAAATAAAACAAACAAAAAATATACATAATTAATACGGATGCACACGTATAAAAATACAATAACTTAAAGGAATCCTAAATAGATGTAAATATTTGGAATAGCTTACTTATTATATTTATTTGAAAGTAAATTCCATTCTTCTTGTTTTAATTTGTGAGAAAAGATTGATAATTTTCTCCTTAACTTCTGAATGACTGCTGAAGAACTTTTTTTTCAATTGAAAGCACTGCAAGTGCATTTAGTCTTTCGCAACCCATGGTGCTCCTTAGAAAGGTTTTTATTCTTTTCAGAGTTGAAAAACAACGTTCTGCCTCTGATGTAGTCATGGGAATTGTCAAGATAATTTTTATGAGTTAGTGATTTCACTAAGAACATCGTTTAAATTGTTTTCCAAAATAAATTTCAGGAGATCAATTACTTTGCAATACTCATGGATATCTGACCTACTATAAAATATTTCTAACTCAGTTTCAAGCTTTTGTTTGTCAATCATGGGATATGCTTCAGTTGTCAAGGATATCTCTTCTGTAGGTAGTTCTTTCTTAAAACTAGCAAAGCTTTTCTTGTTAAACAATTTAGCAAGTATTAAATGTTTAGTTGAAGAATATATGTCCGTTATATCAACATATATATAGTCACACAGTTCTTTAGCTTCGGCCTTGAGTGTTTGTGAAGGATTTTCACAGTATTTGGAGTTTCTTATCTCTAAAATAGCAGTTTTGAAATTTGCTATGTATTCATTGACTTTATATATGCTAATTTCCCGATATTGCATTTGATTATAAATAATTTCAACATGAGACATAATTTGATGAAATAGCTCTAACCAAAATATGAAATTTTCATCGTTCAAATATTTCAGAATTCCTGTCGCTTCTGCAACGGTTTCATCTACATATGATGTTGACTGAATTTCAGTGAGACATTTTTTTAATGCTTGAACATTTTCATGGACTCTATTTATGGTCCGTATGTTAAAGTTCGACCTTGTGGCGGATGGACGTGGAATGCTTACATCCAGATGCTTCTTGAGAATGGACAGACGCTGTGGTGATCTAGAAAAGAAAGTCGGAATAGCCAAAATGTTAGAGATAAATATTCTAGCATTTCGTGTAATGCTTGCTGCATTCCTCATCATTAAATTATGTTGATGCGCATAACAGTGAGTGAAATGTGCATTACTATAAACTGCTTTTATTTTCGCCTGAACACCAGCTTTTTTGCCTTTCATGACATTTGCACCATCAAATGTCTGAGCTATCAGTTTTTGGCGATTCCCTTGAAGGATTATATCCAATTGTTGTAGAATACATTTTGATATTCCATCAGCGGTTTGGTTTTCTGGAATAAAGAATCCCCAAAAGCGTTCAAGTATTTTTTCATCCAAGACGTACCGTAAAACAATGATCATTTGTGTATGTTCAGACATATCTGTTGTATCGTCAGCCATGACAGCTACAAAGGAAGCTTTGCTAATTTCTGCCCTTATTTCATCACGGTATATTTGTAAAAGACAGTCAAGTATGTCATTCTGAATGGTCTTGGAAACACCTTTGAATACACTACTGGTTTCTAAGTGATTCTTTAAATCTGGATCTAATTTATATGCAAAATTTACTAATCCTCTAAATACACCTGGATTTACTGAATCATCTTTTTCATCATGTCCTCGTAAGGGAGTTTCAAAGTTCCCACAAAAGAAAATACAATCTATTATTTTAGATAAAATTTCACGGTTCTTCTTAACATTCATGTTATGATGATTGATTGAAAGTCTGTAGGCCTCACTAAGTTTTTCTTTAATATTTACGGTCCCCAAAATTGATAGGGAAACTACATTGTCAACGTGCTTCTTTGACTTCTCATGCTTTTCAGTTCTATCTTTCATTTTGCTAATAGTTCTGAAACCATCTTTTGCCCACGTTACATCACCCCCAAACAACAAACAAGGAAAGCAGAACAATGCCTTTTTTTAGTTCACAGCCGCAAAGCCAACTTTTCCGTTGGTACCAGTCAGAATTAAAGCTACGAATATACAATTTGTTGTTGCTAATGCCTGGCTGAGATATTTGAATATCAGGCGTTGAACGGCCTCTTTTCTTAATTTCAACTTTATCATGGAGAGGCAGCTGTGAAAACAATCTGTTGAAGTTCACTTACCGTCACAGAAGTTATTTCTTGGGGATGCAAGGTGGCCATGGTTACATTCTTTTATATCAATTGTGTTGGGAAAGGTAAGTACTCTTTTTGCGATTCAACTGAACCGGAAGTTCTAACTGAGTTGAATCGTACTTTTATAACTTTTAGTTAACAGATTTTTATTAACGAAAATAGTTTTACTATTTATAAACGTTTTTATTTATAAAAAGCTTGTTGTTAATTAAAAATAGGCGTATAACAAAATAAACTTGCCATTAAAATTGTCTTTTTTTAATACAAATATTTTTTAACTTTGTCATTATAAGCCGTCGAAAAAGGGATAATACGCAAAAACATTTTAATAAAAAAATACTATTTTAAATTGTGTACACTTTACAGAGTAATAAAAAAAATATACAAATATATTTCTTTTAAACTTTACAGATTAAATAAATTTTATGGGCTTTTCCGCAGGCAAACAAACGAAAACCATTTTTTAAAATACATTTTATTTACAATTTTTTAATAATTTATTTTTTCATAAAAACAAAATCTTTGAAATTTACTTGCTTGCACACGATGGTAAAGTTAGGAGTTTACCATTTAAAAATGGTTTTATTTGATAAGTTTTATTTAAAATTTAAAAATGTGTTTATAACTAAACTTACTTTGTAAATAAAATATAGAATAAAAAAAGTTTACATGTTTGTACTATTAGCAACATTTAAAAACATTTTTTAACTAAAATGTATTTAAAAAATAAAATTTTCTTCGCTTTTCTATAGAAAAAATGTAAATATTTTTTATTCTGTAAATTTAACTACCACAAAATGAATAGATTTAAAACTACATAAAAACACAAACAAAATCAGCCGTACGTGAAAAAATAATATTAGTTACGTCGGTAGCTTTACGGGTAAAAAGCCCGAACACTTTGAATTAAAAAAAAAAAGTTTCGCATATTTTTGTCTGCTTAAATCGCATTTAAAAGCGTGAAAAATTTTTTAAGGTGGATATTTATTTACAAGAACACTTTACACTTTTTAATAATAATAATAAAAACAAAACATTTGTAAACAAGCCTTTTAAAAAAATAATAATATAAGCGAAAACACGCAAACACCGGTTTTCACGAGCGTTTGGAACTGCTAAAACGACAGTTCCAACTTAGCTTTCATTCGCCGTCTGAAGCGGGCATGCGTATAAGCGAACTTCGCTAAGAATGTGTAACTGTGAATTTGGCAGCTCCAAGCAAAGTTTTACTTTTATACTTATATGAATATGGGGACAGTTATCGACATTAAGCTTCAGGATTATATATATATATATAATGATATATTATCACATAGAAAGGAAAAAATAAACGTATTATTTTTACCGTGTATCGATAATATTGAGTAGAAATGATTGGGGGTGCTGCAGTTCCACAGCTCAAGGCACGAGCCGCCACCGTTCTCAATACACTTTTGCCAACAATAAACGATGGCTGTGTATGAGCATCCGGAGAGTGCTTTGTCATATGAGGGTCGCTCCGAAAGTAAAGCTTCCTATTTTTTTTAACTAAAAAATTTGAAAAACTACAAAGACAGGAGTGATACCATTAAAACGAGCGACCTTTTTTAGCTGCAGAATTAATTTTTCTACATAGTCTCCATCTTTCTCAATGCACTTTTGCCAGGAGTTCAATGATGGATTTCTGTTTATATCGCAATTCCATGACAAGAGTTGCTTTCTTATAGTCCTACGCATATGCATAGACATATATAAATACCTACACATATCTAACATTATATAAATATATGTGTATAGAGTCTGTATTGCCCAGCCATGTGTATAGTATCTATGTTTCAAATTAAATAAGAATGATCAGAGTAAAATCGAATTTTTAAGAAACTGGGGACTGGCGAATTGAATGTCAATTGTGATGATGTGAACGGAATAGTTAAAAACGATGAAAATATTTCATCGATGATGAAAAGTTAAAAGGAAATGTAGAAAACCGAAAAGGATGAAGAAAATTGAGAAGGAAGATGGGGGAGGAAAAAAAAAAGATGAAACATTCGAGAAAATAAAAAAAAATTATGAAAAAGACTAAAATAAAGTAAAAGCAAATTTAACATTTCATTGGTCGATAAAAAGCAACATAGTAAAATAAAATCTACCATTTGATTGGTCGGCAAGAAACATAAAGAAAAAAATCTAGCACGTGATTGGTTGAAAAAGACAAGGAAAAAAATGACTGCAGCTAGAAAGTAATACTTCTAGTGTAAGAATAATAAGGGAAAAATTACAGTAAAAAAAAACTAGAATGAAAGGAAGAGAAGTTTAAAGAGTTGGAGGGGGAGAATAAACCATGTATAAAATATATAATGAGTAAGAGATGGAAAGAATTTTCAACCAACTGATAGATGGAAATTCAAAAATAACCTCGCATTGTCCATTGTCAGCCATATTGATTAAGTCGTACAAACTGTGAAGAGGGGGGGGGGAAAGGGAGAAAGAATATAAACAAGACAGTACAGAGAGAGAAAGGAGGGGGGGGGGTAATGAATGAAGTAGAAAGTACAATAAGACACTGTTGAATAATGCAAACTCTTATAAGCAAATAATAAGAATTTCCTTCAGACCCACACAGAGAAAATCTATATCCTCCTATTGTCATTGTTCATACTTACAAATACGACGATTGAAATTAGACTCATTTAGACAGATGTTCTGTGGAAGTTTCAACGGCGTATATCAGTTGTAGACACCGACTGATAAAATGACTCGCCAAGTTTGAGTGCCGTTGAAGAAGTTTATTTTATCTTTTTTTTTAATTTTTACAAAACTGTCACTACATATCAAGGCCCGGAAGCCACTCGAGGGTTAATGTGTGTATTGAAGTCATTGGAACAATTGCGTAACAATCGTTTGTAGTGGTAATTTGGTATAATTAGATTATTTACGGGGACGTCTGAAGAAAATCTTGTTTACGTTGGGCATGAAGACGACGATTTTGTAGTCAGTTGGAAAGCAGACCAGCGGAACAGAATTTCATAGGCGGGCAGTTCTAGAGAAGAAGCTTTGTTTATGGAATCCATGTTTAGGTTTCGACAACGATAGAAAGTGAGGTAATTTATTGATGGTGATGTTGGCTAGACGAGTGTTTTGTGTGAAGTATTAGCGAGGAGAGACCACAGATTGGACTTCAGTCGAACACTTACGTTCTCTTTTCTACCGCACGAAAGATATGGTGACCAAATGTATAACACATGTGCATTTTGGTTATTTTGGACATTTGTTTTTTACAAATGGGTTACCGCATATCAAGGCCCGGAGGCCACCCGAGGATAAGTGTTAATGTGTGTATTGTAGTCATTGGGACAGTGGCATAATAATCGTTTGTAGTGATAATTTGGTATAATTAGATTATTTACGAGGGCGGTTCAATAAGAACTTGTTTACATTGGACTTGAAGACAACGATATTGTAGTCGGTAGGAAAGCAGATCAGCAGAACAGAGTTCCACAGGCGGGCAATTGTAGGAATGAAGATTTGTTAATAGAATCCTTGTTTGGGTTTAGGTGCCGATAAAGAGTGAGGGATTTATTGATAGTGATTTTGGATAGACGAGCGTTTTGGGTGAAAGATTTTGTTTTCATTTTTTAAGAAATCCTTTTAAAACAAGGGGAGACAAATGAAGAAGCCGCTATCCGAAAATGTCTTTCGTGTAACTTTTAAATAAACACAAAATCAACGCATCAAAGTAATACAATATCACTAAGTAAAACATTGAATATCTGAACATTTATTGAATTAAAATAAAAATGAATTTTTTAAAAGTGCCTTTATTTTTTAAGGAAGTTTAAATAACAAAAAAAAAGTTCGTTTTTAAAAAACACTTACACACTTTCAATAATGACTGTTCCAAATTATTTCTAAATTTTAAAAGTCATACGTTTTCATATAATGAATTTTTATTTTTTGATTATTTACTAGCAGGCCGCCCGGCGTTGCCCAGTCGTAAAATACGCATAAATATTATATTTTAATTCATACAGAAACTGAGACATGCGCATGCAAGTATTATGTTGTCGAGACGAGATCGAAACCCAAACCTACACACAATGAGTCAAATATGATAAGCATGTGAACGATTCACGCATACGCAGTCATGAAACAGTTGACAAGCAGATACAAATCCGATGACCAGTACCAATTTTTCAATGTTGACCTCTTAGCAGCCCTTTTTTCCGGATGATAACCGATTAAAAAGTTTTTCACATGTCTGAATAACCTATATACCAAATTTTAAGCCTGTAGATCCAAAATTAGTTGAGTATATAGGTTGAGAAGTGTCCACACACAAACACACACATTCTCACTTTTATAAATATATAGATTTGTCCTGAAAGAAATCCTCAAAAATATAAACAAAACAATGTCAAAAATTACTAAAATGTACAAGTGCTGGTATTGGGACAAGAAATCGGGAATTGGAAAACTTGGGAATTTTGGGGAATTGGAATCGGGATTGGAACCGGGAAAAATTGTTGTAATTTTCTGATGCCAAAAACGATTCATTTGTCATTTTTATTTGATTTTGTTTAAAACAAATTCTTCTACTGCTGGTAATAATGATAAAATAATAAATATTTATTGATTTTAAATGAATAGCAAAACTAAAGTCTTCACAATTGTAATTTTACGTTTGAGAAAATATTTGCACATTTAAAATGGGTTTTTATGATAATCGGGGGGGGGAGAGGGGATAACAACTCTATAGCTAAATATTTGGAGATTTATGAGAATCGTAATCAGCAATTGTATCGGAATCGGGAAAAATACTGGAATCGTCACATCACTAAGAAGTACCAAAGGTATTTGCAGTACTCACATTCTGCTACCAGATGAAAAAAAAAAAAAACACACACACACATTTAGCATCTATTCAACGTCACCCAAATACCAAACGTAAAGAATAATATATATATATATATATATATATATATATATATATATACACACACTAATAGTAGTAACATCCAGAAATGTTTGTAAAGTTATTAAAATCACTAATAAAATAAATATGCACATATACACGTTATAAAAAATTATATAAATTGTTCAAAAGCAGATTAATCTATCCCTGAAGGATTGAAAAGTACTTGAACTTATGACTAATATGGTGATTACATCAGCCAGTTCTTGTCAGAAGTGGAGACCATTATTTGGAAGTTAGAAAGAATCAAAAACCGAATTAATATGCAAAAAAATCGATTTAATGAAGTATGCTTAAGAGAAAAAATTTATATATATATATATATATATATATATATATATATATATATATATATATATATATATACTGTTTTTTCACCTTAAACAAATAAACAAACAAAACACAGAGCCACTGGGATGTAAGAGGCTACTATTTGAGACAAAATTTCCAGCAAGATGACTGTTCACATTACATTTGAACTTGTACATGTAAGTAAAATCAGGGAAGTAGGAACCTGGGAGGGAATCCTGAAGTCTAGCAATTTGAGGGAAAAAACTATTTGAGTAGAAGGATTTCCGGCATCTTTGGATCTCTACAGTGAGGAGGTGGGATCTTGCTGCTTGTCGAGTTAGTTGAGGGGTACAAGGGCTTGGAGTTTGTTGAAGTACTTTCCATTAAAATACTTGCAAAATAGGCACAGGGATGCAAGATTACATCGAGGTTGGAGTTTGGTTGATAGTGTGGGACCTATTAGGTTGGCGACTCTTTATAATCCTGTCTAAGAGAAAGAGACTTGTGGTAGATGCACCAGCCTAAATATGGCAGTAATACTCCATGCATGGGCCTTGTAGAGGTACAGGATACTGTCCTGCATAAGTAACCCTCTAGTATGCTAGAGAGAGCCCACCTTCTTCGCAGCCTCTTTAGTTCTGGTTGACAATGTTCTTAGAGCTAGTGACTCTGACTCTCTCTCTCTCTCTATATATATATATGCGTGTGTGTGTGTGTGTGTTAGATTAGATTAGTAGATTTATAAAGGTAGTTCCAAAATAAAGCCTACTATTTTTTTAAGTCAAAAAGTTGAAGAGCTACGAAGACGGAAGTAGTGCCATCAAAACGAGCGACATTTTCTGCTTCAGAATTTATTTTACTACATAGTCACCACCATTATCAATGTACTTTGCCAAGAATTCAATGACGCATCTTTGCTTGTGGTGCACGTTCATCACAGAATTGCTTTTTGAGAGTCTCATACTATCAATATCTGCAATAGAGGGATGAAACTCTCAGGTTATGACTGCATGAATTAAGACATAACAATGCAATTTGCAATCTCCTTCTAATCCATTCGTGGGGTTATAAAAAGTAGGAGGCATTACTTTTGGAACGCCCCTCGTAGAATAGTTAAGATAGCAACTTCATTTTGCAGGAATATGGCCAAGAAAAACAGTGGAAAGAATAAATAAAAGTTTGAACAGAAGTAGTCAGTTTTTAAAAGCCGCCCAACACATGCCAGCGTGTAAAGCGGGTGTTAAACTTATGTGATGAGGAATGATGGTTATGATTTGTTTTATTCTAGTTGAACAAGATCAAATGTTTTCTGTTTATCGTTTGAATCAATCTGATCAGGCCAGTATTTAAATACGCCAGTAAGTTTTATTTGCATTTAAACAACTAAATTAATCACCAAAATAATCGTGCTCTATAATTGGGAAATTTTTAAAAAAAGGTTTGTTTTTCAACTTGAGAGCTCCGTGAAAAATGTATTTTGGAGCTAAAAGTCCTAGCTGAAGTAGTGGATTTAAAGAGAATACTAATGGTTGGCAGATTCTTGTGCAGAATTTAACAGTAGTTATATTGAATTGGTAGCCATATTGAATTGGTAGCCATATTGAATTGGTAACCATATTGAATTGGTAGCCATATTGAATTGGTAACCATATTGAATTGGTAGCCATATTGAATTGGTAACCATATTGAATTGGTAACCATATTGAATTGGTAGCCATATTGAATTGGTAGCCATATTGAATTGGTAGCCAGACTGAAGGAGAAATGTACTCGTAAGAAATCGACAGAAAATCTTTGAGGAACAATAAGGTCTAAAAGATGGTGTAAAACTCTGAAATAACATTTATTCAGACAAGACCGAAATAACTAAACAATACAAACGCTTTACGAACTCTCTCTCTCCCCATTATATATCTACCTCTATTCCTCATTCGATATATCTCCTCCTCCTCCTCTCTCTCTCTCTCCCACATCTATATACGTAAAAAAAATATATTACATTTGCAAAGTTTAGAATAAAATGTACCATTCCATACTACAGGTTGATGTGTGAAAAAAGTTGTTTTAAATGTTGACTCTCCTCTGGCGCGTTTTGTTTCTCTTGAACCTCGAAATGTGTCCATATTCTACATGTAACTATTCTGTAAAAGAATATACCCGGTTTAAAGAATGTATCTTGTGTGGCTTCTGACTTTTAGGTGCACACATGCACAAATGCTCTTTATAGAATAGAAGGGTAGTTCTTGGTATAATTACATGAATAAATAAAACGTTTTGTAATATTTATCAAGTTCCAAGGAAATCAATCGGCCATTCAAAATTAAAGTCATCATAATGCACCGAATCAAGTTACTATTTTAATAGCTCTTTTATTACATACCGGAAGCAGTTGTGGGGAGAATGGAGAAATGCTTGATTGAAGCTTCCACGTTTGTATTGAAGCATCAAACATTCAGAGAGTGAGCCATGGACGAAAAGAAATTCATAAGACTCAGTGTGATATTAGTTCAGGTATCTCCTTTTTCTAGAGACTTCTCTAGTTCTATCAATTATTATTAAAAAAACATTTTTTTTAAATTCAATTTTCACCCCAAACAAGGCACAGTGTCACTTTGAAGTAGGGGGCTACTATCGGGGACATAATTTGCAGGGGCATTATGAAGGGAGATGAGTAGCAAGATGTTTGTTCACATTACACTTGAACTTCTGCATATCAGTACAGTTGGGAAAGCAGAATCCCGGAAGGGAGTTCCAAAGACTTGCAGTTCTGAGAAAGAAACTATTGGAGTAAAAGGCTTTCTTACACCTAGGGATCTCTACTGTAAAGGGGTGGGACTAAGTTGCTTGTCGGGTTTGTCGGGGGTAGTCACGTCGAGGAGATACAAGTGCTTGTAGTTCGTCAGAGCATTCACCATTAAAGTATTTGTAGAACAGGTAGAGGGATGCAACATTTCGTCGCTGGGACAGAGGCTGAAGCCTAGATGACAGTTCAGGACCTATCAGGTTGGTGACTCTCTTTTGAGCCCTGTTATTATAATTATCAACCAATGCTGCGTACTGCTACACAATGTTATATATTTAATCCCGCCGTTGTTGAGCATCATTCATTCATTTTGAATGAATCAAATGATTACTGTTGGCATTCGTTTCTCCGATATCTTTCTAGTTAAAAATTTTTCTAAATAGAAAATAAATATCCAAAGCAAAACATTGGATTTACAATTGTTTCAGGAAATCCAGTAAGTTTATCAAAAAACATACCTGTATCACGAAAATTATGGAATAAAACTGTAGAAAAAAATTTAAATTTGCCAATTAGAAAAAATTTTGACCTATATAAAAGTAATTTATATTGCTAAAATTTTATGTGCATATGAGTTTGGAATATATATATATATATATATATATGGCAATTAAGCTACACAAAATTTTCCACATGATGATTCATCATACAATTCGATGGAATCGGTGATACTTTGTGTTTTTATATATTCCCATAGTACTCGGTTTCCTAGTCAGCCAATCAGACTCTCTTTTAGTCAGACACCCATTTATCGCAATCAATGGGCACATGTTTATCAGGCAGAGGTTTACTTGCCCTTTGATTAACCTCTTTCTTTGTTCGTTTTTGGTGGGATTGGTTTCTTTTTTGTGCTAGGAAGTGACTTATTTTAATCTGGATGTTTATAGGGTACATATTATTTTATACTAGTTTGTGTAGGTACATAATATATATATATATATATATATATATATATATATATATATATATATAGATATAAACGTGAAAGTGTGTGTCTGTTTATCTGTCTGTGTATCTGTGTGTGTACATTTCTCTAAGCAATAACTCTGTCAATTTTAAGTCTACAGACTCGAATATTTGATATACAGGGTACTGAGATTTGGGAAAATCTATGACATCGGTTTTCAGCCAGAAATTTGGCGATTAAGGGGTCAAAGTTCAACAAATTTTTCTGTCCTGTAGAATATTATTTCGTTTTAAGTCTAATATTAATATTTACATGTTTCAAAGTGGAAAGATTGCCGTCTTTCCGCTTTTTCAACGTCTTAACTGAACACGTGATCAATGAACAACTCGAACTTGAAGGAATTACAGTTATGTCATGCCTATTGGATTGTTAAAACTTAACTCTTTCAAATTTTTGGTGCCATTTTCCCCGTTTATGACATTTAACCAACCAAGTAAAAACTGGAAGCTTCGATGAATATTGCAGAATTTTTAACTTACCTAGAATTATCAAAAAAACAAAAACAAAAAAACAAAAACAAACAGACTCATTTATTCTGTCCAAATTGCAATAATTGTACTCATTATATTTCGTCTTTTTTTTTCATAAATGGAGCTTTTTTTATATATAGCTACAGATAACTGTAGCGTTTGCCCTCTAATTTAAAAAGCTTAAACATACCCTTATGGGCAAAAAGGAAAAACGAACTTTTAAAAAAAAATATCACTTTTCATTGACTAAAATTTGAGATTTTTAATGGAGTTTTACTATTTTAAAAACTTTATGGCAATAAAGTACTTAGAGTTTAATTGAAAATGTCATCGAAGAAGAAATGCCCTCAACTGAATGAATAAAATTAAATTATGAAAAAAACAAAACAAAACAAAAACAGAAAATTATATTAATGAGATAGAATAGAACTTAACATAAACAGAAGTTTGGTATGTAAAAAAGCGAAAACGAATTAGCCTCCATTATGTTCTAATCCAAATCAGATCTTTTTCTGATTCACAAAAATCCTGCCAGCCAAATGTGAACGTTATGAAATAGAAAGAAAATGAAAAATAACCCTTTGTGCATATAGCTTCAGGCATTTCTTGCGGTGTGCAAACTTGAGGAAATAAAAGTTGACTAAATAACGAAACGTGAATTTCTCTGCTAAAAACGAATCAACTAAAACAAAAAGTCTGTGTCCAGATTCTTTAGAAGTAAATAAAACGGCTCAGTCGCCAACTACCAAAAGACAGATTTGGATGGTCGTCCTTTGCCAGCATCTTCAAAGTGATGATGACACATCTCTACCACATCTAGATCTGACAATTTTGTCACTTTTCTTTGTTTTCATTACTTCTTTATTTGAACTCGCCGGAATTACAATAACAGCGACTGAATTTGACATCCCTGTTGAAGGACTTCTAAACAGGAAGTCATGACTCTTGAGTTATATTCTGGTTTGACATTATTCTTATTTTTCAATCTCTTAAAATAATAAAGCTTTTGTTCGTTTATTATTTAAATTATTTAAATTTTCTTTTCGTGAAAAAAAGCTCACTAGAAACATTTTGTATTACCCAGGAAAAAAAGTCTTCCATTTCTCAATTCCTGCTTGATTATCAAAAAAAAAAAAAAAAAAAAAAAAAAAAAAAAAGGCAAAGACTGATCCTATTCTGCAACTAAATATTATAACTTCAATTCAAAATTGCTTCAGAATAGAATATGTACAGATGATTAAGATTTTTGTCTTTCTAGCAACGCATCAAAATATCTTTGAAGATCAAGAAAAAATTTAACCTCAAAATGTCTGGAAACAATGATGTATTATTTTAGATATCTTAACTAATTTTCTCCAAGTGAAGAATATATTAATATTTCTAAAAATGGACAACTATCAATTATCAGCAAGTTGTTTTCTTTGATAAATTGAGCAGATATTATCTGACAGCATTGTAATGAACCGCTTCTTTTCGTTAAATAAACAAGAAAATGGCTTTCTCAAAACTTGTTCCAAGTAGGGGTTCAGATTTACAACTAAGTGAAAATATTTGTTGTATAATAAAAAAATTATCCTGTGAAATGTTTTTAAGATGCAATTAACCGACATTTGAAAGAAGTAAAATACATGAAATACATAACGAGAAAACATTTATATTGAACAATGCAAGAAACTGAGAAACATCATCCTGGAAAGAATAGCTTTACTCGAAATGATAACATTATATTCAAAAAATTTTTTGTATAAATGATTAAATTTTGTCTTCAGTTGTAAATCTTTCTTTCTTCTAATATTGTTAATTAGAACTATTTACCTTACAGAATTTTAAATATCAAATATTTTTGCCTTGCACCATTTTAAATGTAAAATATTTTTACCTTCCACCATGCTCAATGTACAATATTGTTACCTTCCACCATGTTCAATGTACAATATTTTTGCCTTCCACCATGTTCAATGTACAATATTTTTGCCTTCCACCATGTTCAATGTACAATATTTTTGCCTTCCACCATGTTCAATGTACAATATTTTTGCCTTCCACCATGTTCAATGTACAATATTTTTGCCTTGCACCATTTGGAATGTAAAATAGTTTGGCCTTGCAGCATTCAAAACGTCAAATATTTTGTCTTCGCACAAACGTCATACATGTTCGTTTTACAAATGTAAATGTCAAATATTTTTGTATTGCATAATTCTCAATGTCAAATAGTTTTACCCTTGCAACATGTCAATGTCAAATACTTTTGCATAGCACAAATATAAACGTCAAATATTTTTGCTTTGTACTAACGTCCAATATCTTCGCCCGGTAAAAGTGTAAACGTCAAATACTTTTTACATTGCAACATTCTCAATGTAAAGTATTTTTGCCTTGCACTAATATAAACGTCAAATATTTTGACCTTGCGCAAATATAAATGTCAAATATTTTGGCCTTGCACTAATGTCGAATATCTTCGCCAGTAAAATGTAAACGTCAAAGACTTTTCTCTTGCACAAATCTAAATGTCAAATATTTTTGCCTTGCACAAATCTCAATGTCAAATATTTTTGCCTTGCACAAATCTAAATGTCGAATATTTTTGACTTGCGCAAATATAAATGTCAAATATTTTTGCCTTGCACAAATCTAAATGTCAAATATTTTTTTTGCCTTGCACAAATCTAAATGTCAAATATTTTTTTTGCCTTGCACAAATCTAAATGTCAAATATTTTTGCCTTGCACAAATCTAAATGTCAAATATTTTTGCCTTGCACAAATCTAAATGTCAAATATTTTTGCCTTGCACAAATCTAAATGTCAAATATTTTTGCCTTGCACAAATCTAAATGTCAAATATTTTTGCCCTGCACAAATATAAATGTCAAATATTTTTGCCTTGCACAAATATAAATGTCAAATATTTTTGCCTTGCACAAATCTAAATGTCAAATATTTTTGCCTCGCACAAATATAAATATGAAATATTTTTGCCTTGCACAAATATAAATGTCAAATATTTTGGCCTTGCACAAATCTAAATGTCAAATATTTTTGCCTCGCACAAATATAAATATGAAATATTTTTGCCTTGCACAAATATAAATATGAAATATTTTTCAACCATAACTGAATTTTACTTTTTATACATGAGTATTCTTGCAAAATCTTTAACACTTGAGAACTGTCCAAGTTAATGATTCAGAAACGGAAATGGAGAGGCATAAAAATCAAGCGAAAGGCCGCAAATAAGAAAAACAAAAAAAAAAAAAAAAAATAGAAAAGAATTTAAAAAATGAATGAACAAAGATAAAGAAAAAAAAATGGCCGCTTCTTGCAGACAGAAACTTGATTCCCAAATTTTCTAGTGAGGCAAGATTAAATTGCGTTGGCAACAAGCACCATTAGTCAGTGATAATTGTCTCAGTTTTTCTAAGACATCGAAAATATACACGCACCCACGTATATATGTATATTAACACATTAAATATATATATATATATATATATATATATATATATATATATAAGTATGCTTTTATTTAGCATTTGTAGTATATAAATACATAATTATTATTACTTATATATACTAGGAATTCTTCCGCAGGTCATCATTAGAAATTACTGACTGACAACTGGTGGTGTTTCTTGAAGTCTAGGTGACAACAAGTTTCCACAGATTTCCAGTATTCTCGGCCTCTTCTGATAACCTTTGCAAAGTAATTTGCATTATCATAACAGTCGTTTACCATTGATTTTCCGTGGATAACGACCATTGGTCTTCACTTGAATTTGAGTGGCAATAAACTTCTCAAAGGTCCCAGTCCTCTTCGCACTTATCCAGTGGAAGCCAGGCCAGTGTTTTCTCTCCTCGGTTTTTCCATCCTCCTTGACCCTCCTCGATTATTTGATGTGGCGTCAGTATTATCATTATTATCATCATTATTATGATTATCATTATTAAGCAATTATTCCTCAAAGGATTGTTCCTATATATAATGTAATCACACAATATACATTTTATTATTATTGGAATTGAGTTTTGATTGAGAAAGTGCATAAAGCTGATAGAAGACAAATTTTTGAAATGGTTCTTTTATCTTTTCTAATTGAACTGACTTTACAACTTATTTGAGATCAGCTAAAATATATTTTTGGTATCATTTTGGCAACGTATGTATAGTTTTTCCTCTTGTTACATCCTTTATTAAACGAAGTGTAGTTCATTTTGCTTCTAAGAGATCACAGGTATTACCTCCATCTTCGGGAAGGGTATCGGTTTATTACCTGCTGCCTGAGGTGTCTTTACTGCTCTATTCACGATTATTATTAAACTCTACCAGAGGGCACCTTAGAGGGAGTTGGGTTTCACAACATTAAATGGAGATTTTCTTGGCACATTACGTTTTGTTTGGTTTGCTAGAATACTGATCCTTTTATATGAATTAGGCATAGTGTGGCTCTGTGTTAGGAGGTGATCCTCTCATGTATTAACACCTGCTTTTGAGTCAGGGAGATTTGTTATTGCCGCTCTCTTTTTCTGGTTCAAACAATTTAATCTAAACTCAATGAATTACATTTTTTCTATTATATATATATATATATATATATATATATATTGGTATATATATATATATATATATATTGGTATATATATATATATATATATTGGTATATATATATATATATATATT